>NW_021144967.1:0-47248 GCF_900634775.1 Gouania willdenowi | reverse complement strand
TAGTTTTTTTGAAGAAATAAACCGAAAGCATTATTGTGGATAATTTAGTCTGTTCCACATACAAACTACACTCATTTATTTTCCATTTATACATTATTTACTATTATTATACATCAATGTTTGTCAGTTTTATGTTGAATTTCAACTTGTTCCTTTTTATATGGTTTATTAGGATGAAATATAAATGTCCAAAGTATAGAATAAAAAAAATGAATTTTCACAAAAATAATTATTGCTGCAATGAATGCTTCTAATTTCCCAAAATGCATCTTTGTAATTGAATCAGTTAATGTTAATATTACTCTGTTTTATGATTTGAATTAATTAATACATTTGTCTTGCTAAGCATTAATTATGTACAAATTGGTTAATGTAATGCACCAGTTCATGAACTATGAGTAATAGATATTTTAATGGGCTGTCAGAAGCAGCAACATAAGTCATAGTTTTGTTGATAATGTGGTCAATTGGTCCATTTTTCTATAACCAGTTACATTGTATTTTAGAAATCCTTCTTAAAGGGCTTAGGTTTAATTTCCCTTTCAACTAAGAATCATTTGGAAAGTATTTATTCTGAAAATACATATTACAGTAAGTGAATTTCATGCATATTAATAATTAGAATAAAAATAATTATCTGATGGTTGCAAATATTCTTTTTTAGACTATAAATAAATGTCAACAATGGGAGCTGGAATGTGTCTCACATATAAACTTACATTTGTTTTATCAATGTCTGCAGCTGCCAGTATTGATGAGGAGGCTTTGAAAAGCCTTAGTCGTGATGACCTGAAGGATCTTTTTCCTGGAACTGAGATTGATTTCATCAGTCAAAAGATAAACATACATTGGAATAACTAATGGCATTATTACTATGAACATTGTCTCATATTATTAATGCTCTTAATTGTCTTCTTTTTTTTTTAAATCTCCCACAATTTTAATAGTGTGAAAATACCAGTGACCAAGAAGCCAAAACTTGTAACTTTTTTTCTTTTAATAACCTAAACTTTGGGTGGGACAGCAACAAGAAAAAACACTTATTACTGTTATTATTATTATTAATATTTCACCATATTTGACCATCTACACCAAAATGTACAAGTGACTCCAAAATATGAGGTCCCTGAGGAAGAGGCAGGGCTCCACGCCACAACGATGGGTGTTAAAGAAGAGTTTCTTCTGCTCAAACAACACAGACAATGACACTGATGGTGACAGAAGTGGTGACACAAGCAGTTCAACCATAATTATTGAGAGCAATGATGACCTCAGCGAGGACAGTTTAAATGAAGGTTTGTGCTAAAAGTGGGAACAATTCTGTCATAGTTCTGATTTGTGTACATCTAAAAAAGTTTAAACCTGTACTGAGACTATATTTGCCTCTGTCTCATGTGCCAGAGTACATTGTAATGTACACAATGTTGGACAATGACCTGTGTTTTACTGTTATTTTGCTTATGTGTTTACAAATGATTTCATTATTTTCCCCAGGAAAAGCGTCTCCACTGTTTCGGAAGTTACTGAACACACTTTTTCTGACTTAAATCAGCTGACACAGTCATATTCTACATGATCAATATCAAACACATTTTTATAATTTCCTAAGTAAAACATTGAGATGATCAAATGAAATAGGTAATTGACCATTCCTAAAAACAATCTGAAAGTCCAATAAGAAAACACAGCTCTACTCAAACTGTTATTGCTTTTTAGACTTTAGGTGAAGTGAAGTTTAACCTCTGATAGGTGTACCTTACACTCTTTATGATTACTGTTTTCTGGTTTTGTCAAACTTCGTGGGGGAAGTAGCAACACAGTATTGTTATGCCTGTGTTGACTAATGACTTTCTAATATAATTGTGCATTATATTTTATTCATACACATGCCAATAACTATGATTTATCTTCTCTGATGCTAGTGTAATAGTGTTTCCATGGAAACGTCTTTGCGTCACCGTCTTATTTTAATGTCTGAGGATGCAGGTGAGTCACTACAAAACATTGAGCAAAATGTACAAGAATCCCAACACAAAACCCAACCAAGGCGATTTTGCCCAAATTTTGGACCTTGAGTCCAAGGCTAGACGGGCTTTCATTGATGCAGATATTACAAAGGAAGAAGACTGACCTATGAAACGCTTTGAGGCATATCCCTGCTTCAAAGACACTGGAAATGTCAGCTTTTTGACTTCCGTCCTCGGTACTCTGGGCTTCTGTCTGTGCAGTCTGCCCTGTATCAAGCCTGCTCAGTGGTAATAACTGAACAGAATTGTGTCCTAGGCAATGGATGAGCTGCATCGCATCATTGGTGGCACCAACCGCAAATACATGGAGGAAATGAAGGGAAGATGGGCAGACTTTTGTGCTAAGGTGCAGTTCTATGGAGTGTGGAAGAAGGTCCTGAAACCTCCTTTTACCTTGGATCTGTGTGGAGGTAAGTTGCTGTTCAATATACCAAATTCATTGTTATGACAGCCATGTTCAAACTATTCCATAAAAGGCTATTTTGGTTCCATAGTGGATTTCACCATCGCCCTCTTCAGTGCACTACCATCATTGTTCCCCTCACCAACTCCACCACCAAAGCTGGAGGGGCGCCAAATTTTTAATTAAATTCAGTACATTTCTTCAGTACATCGTCTGCTATATGTTGTCACCACCAAATGTAGTATTTTTTTTCTAGATCATCACCAACTCAGATTGATCCAGGCTGATTAAAACCATCCCATCTGAGCTGGGACATGAACTGATCCATTTATTCACACATTAGTTCTTCTAATGTCTTTAAACACTTTTATTGATACACACAGACCTGGTCAGAGCAGGTTACACTCCCAGTTAGGATCATGGAAAATAACATTTGCTCCATCTCAGTAACTAGTTTAGACTTTTTTTAGACCTGTGTCCTGGGTATGATGGGTTCACGAGGTGAACAGTACTCAGCCATGTTGGGAAGTCCAGAAATCACACAGCATTTCACCCATTCATAGTGGTCTATGCCAGAAAATACCACAGACCAAGTATTTGTAGTGTAGTCATAGCACTCAACAATTATTCTTGAGGTACACGAGACAACAAAGATCTTCTTGTTCATCACTGCAATGCCAAAGCAACTGTGTCTGTGGACCATTTTAGGGACATCGTACCAGGTGTTGGTCACTGGGTCATAAGCCTCAGCAGACCTCAGATTTCTGAATCCATCTCTGCCTCCAACTGCAAAAATGTGGCCCATATATGCAACGACTCCAAGTCCACACCGAGGTGTTCCCATGGGAGTGATCAGTGTCCACTGGTTGGTGTCTGGGATGTAATACTCAACAGTATTCAGTGATCTAATGTTACTCCATCCTCCACATATGTATATCTTGTTGTTCAGTGTGGTGCAGCTGGCCCTGATCCTCTCTTCATTCATTGATGCAATGAACGTCCACTGGTTGATGTTGGGCTGGTAGCGTTCAGCAGTTCTGAGTAAGGTACCATCATCATCCCTGTAGCCCCCCATAGCGTAGATGCATCCCTTTAGCTCAGTAACACTCATTAAGGCCCGTGGCTCCTGCATTGGTGACATCTCCTGCCAAGTGTGTGTGACTAGGTTAAACCTCCACACTCTGTTAGAGGGGTTGGTCCAACTTAAACCACCACCCACAATGTAGAAGCATCTACCAAGGAAGACAGTGCTGTAGAATAGTAAGTGAGTCATGGGATTCTCCAGACTGGGATGAGTGTGAACTGTGATCCAGCTGTTAGTTCTGTAGTCAAAGGCCTCTATGGTCTTAGAAAATATTCTAAACATCAGTAAGACGGCGTTTGGCAAGCGACGGAAAAACAAGGTGTTGTTGATCCCAGACTCAGAGCAGAGTAACGAAGGTTGAGACATGACTTTAAGGGTATCAGAGACCAAGAGGTGGGACTCAGGGTTTGTTTTTACCACTTCATTGTTAAGCACATTGTCTGTGATGTAACTTTTGTCCATCAGCCCCAGTCGTACCTTTGGTAACAGAGTAGAAATGGCTCCCTGTCGTTCCTCAGGCATGTGGTTTATCCATCTTAAAACACTTTGATAAACTGTGCTCTCCTGGGTCACAGTAAGGTCATCCTGACCCAGGATATCAGCCAGCTCCTGCTCCGCAAGCTGCAAAAACTCTTCACAGAGTGAAACCTCCTCAAAATTCTCACAGATAAAGTGAAAGGCCTCATACTTCAGTTTAAACAAAATGGGAATATACCAGACTTTAGTAAACTGCCACAGCCCAATGCATTTTTCTGGACAGAGATGATCCTTCAGAGCTTCAAAGCATGTTTGTTCCAGACTCTTTACATTGAATTGATGCACTTCTATCATTAGATCAAAAATATAACTGTTGTCAGAGTGACAGAGATTAAGTAAATTCACTGAGTCCAAGGAGTTTGTGGTTGTCCTTCATTAAAGAATACTCAATGTGTTGCTGAGTCCTTTGATGTGCGACCAGCTCCTGATGATGTCATCGGCAGTGTGTGATGATGTCACAGTGAAATTCACACTGATATTCCTTCTGCTGGCTCCTGATTGGTGGGTGGCGTGACAGATTCTGCGTTCTTTGATATGTGTGTGTGTGGGTGGGGGGGGTCTCAGCTATGCATCCTCACTTGAAATGCTAATATTCTAGTTTATTATTAGTTTGAAGCCTACAGTTTGAAACATGCAGACAGTTGAGATCAGATTACCTTATTGGTGACCCAGCATACCCAATACAGAACTGGCTCATGAAACCATTTTCAGACACAGGCAGACTGACCCCTGAGCAGCGCACGTACAACTACAGACTGAGCAGTGCTCGATCCGTGGTTGAAATGGCTTTTGGGAGACTAAAAGGTCGCTGGAGGTGTCTCCTAAAAAGAAATGACTGTAAGCTAGAGCTGAGCAAGAAGATGGCGATGGCCTGCTGTGTTCTCCATAACATATGTGAAGAGCATGGGGACACCATCATTGAGGGGCGGACTGCCGGATTGGAACACAATCAGCCTCCCGTCCAACCACTGCCCGACACTGGCAATGCAGAGGGGGCTGACATCAGGGCAGCCTTGATACAGTATTTCAATCATGCAGAATAACCCAATTGGTTTGTGATGTGGCTGGAAATGTTATGTGTACAGCTTTGGGAACCAAAGAAATTGATATGTGTATGTATTTCCATGAATGTAATTGTCTTGTTCATCTGAATTAAAGAATAATAATAAAGGGTAATGTCTGTTTTTCAATACATTTAAAATGACAATCCAATACTGTTTTATTCAACAAAGGGGTTGGGACCTTCACCGCCTGAAATGTCCACAAATGAAATGCAAAGACACTAACATTACATTTGCTATATGTTGTAACAAACATTTAAGCTTTCCATCAGGGCCTTAAAGATTAGAGTACAGGAATTAAAGAGTGACAGAAAAAACAGAAAAAATAAGAGCAATAACATTATATACACATAAAAAACAATAGTGACAATATATCTGAGCTGGTGCATATTGTTTAGTTGTATATGTGACAGCATAACAACATCACCTTTGAAAGTTGACGGTCCTCCCTGCCTTCCAACAGAAACACCTCGTCAGACTTCTCCATGTATTGGAGGACTTCCCCAATCGAGTCCCTCTTCCTCTTACCTAAACAAAAAGCATATGTGAAACCATCATCATCAAAACTTTATTTCAGACACATAGTGATAGGTCCATGCAGACAGAACACAACAGACATAAACAAGTAAGACATTACTGTTAGTCATTACTAGTAGATTTCAGGATGAGTTCAAATACAGCATTGTTAGTTTGTTTACATAGTATCTTACCCATGGCAGCCGCTGACGAAGCTATTGACGAGCTAGCAGAGGGGCTTAATGATAAACATTTTCACAACTAGCTAACAGCATTCAAACTTACCGGGTTCTGTTGCTGTTTCCTCGAGCACAGCCAAGCACAGTGCCCCGGTTGACACGTTGGCTGGGTGGTCCCCAAGCACAGCATTCAACATTTCTAAATGTGGGCTGACCACCCTTCCACTGCCGCGACTTTCTGGTCACGGAAGTCCTTTTCTAGTTTCTTCAACTTATTTAAAAGTTGGTCGACTGTCCGGGTGTACCCAGCGGCCGCCATCTCCTGCTGCAGACCCTCAAAGATTGGCTTGTTCCGCGTGGCAGAGTTGAGCTACTCCTGTACCTCCTCGTTACTCCACAGCACCACAAAGCACTGTGTTTCCGCCTCGGACCATTGCTGCTTCACATGTTTATTATCTATTTCGGCTTCTCTCGTTATCACGCAGTATGATCTCCGGTCGAGTCGAAAGAAAATGGCTGACCTTCATTTCTTGCAAGACATTTATAGCCCCGCCTTCGGAGGGTCCCTTCCCTCAGCATTTTCCTGCAGATGTTGAAGGACCTCAGCCGTCTCAGAAAATAGAGGCGGCTTTGGTCCTTCCTGTAGAGGGAGTCAGTGTTCCTCCCCCAGTCCAGTTTATTGTCAATCACCACTCCCAGGTATTTGTACTCCCCCACAATGTCCACACTAACCTCTGTGACTCTGTTCCTCCTGAACATGTTTGTGCCTTTATTCTGTTGCTTCTCCACCTCAGTCTTCATTTTTCCTCTTGATTTGACAAAACTCACGTTAGAGATTTCTGCTGGAATATAAAGCCATGGGACTTTCTCTACTCTCAGATCAAGAACACACATTGACTTTTGATGAGCAGCTTGAGCAGCCAATAGTAATGCTTAAACAGCTCATAGGATCATCCTGTCGGTAGAAAGATCTCTTATTGGCTGACATCCATCCTGTATTGATCAACTTCATTTTCAGAGCCCAGAGAAGGAGAAGAGATTCACTGTCTACTCAGAACACTTTGGATTACAATATGCTCAAAGATGATTATGGATTTTTGACCAAATAACACAACAAATAATTTACATATTGCAGCTTTAAGCTAAGGGATGAGTACTGCAGAATTGTCTACTGCCCACTTTCTAGGTGTTTTGAACCATAAATGTTTTAACTCGTAACCATATTTTTACACATTTTTGGAGCTTCATAGGCTAGTTAGCTCAGCTGGACAGAGCGTGTTTCTAATAATGCCAAGGTCATGGGTTCAAACCCCATACTGACCAGGTCGTAATCAAGTACCTTAAACCTTAATGTGCTGTAAATGTTAGTGTATGAGTCCAAAAGGACAAGGTATGAATATGTATACAAACTCAAATTCAAACAGTCAGTATATTTAAGTCATCACTCAATTGTAATTAAATCCAATTCAGTACTGGGTTCATCTGGTTCGCTCAGTTGACCAATCCTGAATGAGACTGAGGTTTGTCCCTCCTACCTCATTAGCATACGGACACAGAAATTTGGAAATAAATAAAATAAATAAATAAATGTTGAAATAGATAAATGTATAAATCAATTTAAGACATTTAGTTATTTATGTCCCATTTATTTAATCGCTTTTATTAATTTATTCACACATTTAAAGTAAAAGAATTTATTCATTCTTTTATATATTTATTCCAGTATTTATTTATGCATTTATACATTTAACAGGTTTGGTCCTCCATACTCCCTGAGCACCAGTCAAACAAAGTTATGTGCACTCCTGTTTATAGAAATACACAAAAAGAGGATTTAAAAGACATTCTAAATTTAAAACTACAATTTTAAATAAAAACTGTGTGTTTAGAGAGTTGATGAAGAAAATAGAGTACAAGTATTCTACAAGTCAGTTTAAATCTAAACAACTTAAGGTAATATTGCATATTACGGTACATGTAACATAATGGAATGATGTTTTTCTGTCTATCAATTATCACCATGGTACATCACAGGTAGAAAATAATAAATAAAATAATGTAACTTTATTGATCACTCACTCATTCTCTGTATTTTGACCCATTTTCCCAGAGGGGTAGCAGTGGGCTGCTAACTACAGACACCCAGGGAGCAGTTAGATAGTAGTTTATGAATATTCATAAAAACAGGCTAAAGACGGTTATTATCTGTGTACCCTTCGTTTTGTGGTTATTACGTTTTAAAACTAAATCAAAATAACAAATAAACAGTGGTTATTTTGTTTTACTGATTTAAAACGAAAACATAAAGACAGAAAAACCAAATAAGCAGCGTTTTTCAATAAAAATCTTGTTCTGTTTGTGAGATATTTGGATATTTACGGGAAGTTAGAGCGAGAACTGAAGTCCACTGCACCTGGTTTCCCTCTCCAGGTCCTGGACCAGGGGGTATTTCATCAAAGTGTTCTCAGTAGAGCCAGGCTTATGGTTCAAACCTGGTTCAAAGTAGCTGTAAAGGAACAAAGGTCCGCACCACTGCATAGTTTGCTCCCAAATTCAGTTTTTAATAAACACCAAAAGACATGACGTTTTGGGCTGACCGCCCTTCATCAGACATAGGTTGTAACTTTCTGGCACACCTGTTTTTATAGTGTACATGATTGGACAGGGTGGTCACATGATACATTTCAGTGTAGGCGAGTGGACATTTGTCTCGCATATATTTACAGTTGCCATGTGTACTAACTATATAAATATATACAAAAATATATACACTACTATATACAAACATAAAAAAATATAGAAAATATAGACTATGTATATTTAAAAAAAACTTTTTGCACTATTTATAAATATAACATTCTTAGAATACAATTTTATATGCATGATCATACAAACATCAGGGTAACCGTAATATTGTATGAAAGTATTATACCTTATGTAGGTGTGTCCTAAACTAATCTTAATATGAGGGTTTCAATGCCCCCCTGATTTCCAGAGGAAGAACTAGTTTCTAACTCCACAATCTCAGTCTCCAGGTCCTTTATAGACCCACAGGCATCACGTGTGGCATTGAGTGTTTGCTGCTGGCACAAGAGTTTAATCTCCGTCTTGCCATAGTCCCACCACTGCTAAAGACATTTAAACTCAGCTTTCCTACGTCTAAAGGTGTTCCAAAAAAACCTAAAAATCTAACTAAAACCTTTATCAAATGTCAAACTTGAGTTAAAATGCCAGTACACACTCCATGGTAGAATGTTTTTCATGGCAAAGTGACACAAAACCAAACAATGATCAGTAAAACCAGCTGGCACTATGTTGCAGCGCTTAAAAACATTAAAATGGTGTTTAAAACAGTAAAAACGATCAAGCCTGGCTGATGATATCATGTTTTCTGTCAGGTGGGACCAAGTATATTGTCTGCAGTCTGCGTGTACCCTCCTCCACACATCCACGAGGCCATGCGTGCTGATCAGCTGTCTCAGAACGCGCTGGGAAGCCATGTGTGGCTCTGCATGATTACGATCTAAAAACTGAAATTCAGTACAGTTAAAATCCCCACCCAAGAATAAAAACTCCTCCAGGCCACAGCGATCCAACCTCGCTTTAACTATTTCTAAAAAGCTCTTCCTCTCTGAACCGTTTGTTGGAGCATAAATATTAACAAAGACCAGTGTGTGGATATCACATTGGGCTTTAACCAATAGACACCTGCCCTTTACCACATGCTCAACCTCTACATTTGTGGGAATAAAAGTCCTGGAGAAAATGAAACCTACTCCACCACTGGACGTGGTGTTGTGGCTCAGGATCACCTCCCCTTCCCATTCTTTAACCCAGTCTCTCTCTTTACAGTCATCACTATGTGTTTCTTGCATAAACAATACATCAGTGTTTTTTCTCCATGCTGTGTCGAACACTAGTGCCCTTTTTTTTTTATCTCTCTCGCCCCATTTATGTTTAATGACCCCACCCTAAAATAATTCATAAGAAAAGAGGAGGATAAAAGAAAAAAACCTGAACCAAATAAAAAGGAGAGAAAAACAACAAAAATCCTCATCATAAACTATAAATTAAGCTGTTTTCTAACTTTAATCATCTGCTTTTTGAGTCTGAAAATGTCTTGTTCAGTCAGATCTGATGTAGCTCTACCTTTAATGATGCGTTTTACTGAATTATGAAAAATGTATTTATCGGGAAAATGTTGTTCTAAATCAAGTCCTTTCATGCCTTTGGTCTGCTGCAGGAATGCTTTAAACATTTTCTCTGAATAAAAGTTGTTTTCTTGGCTGACTGTTGTCTGAGAGAGAGTGTAAGAAACATCACTACTGTCAGACACACACTCATCACTGTCACTGCTGACTGCTTCACTCACCCCTGCCCTCACCCGTCCAGCGCTGCACACAGCAGCAGCACCAACAGTACACTTCTGTGCTGACTACGCTGCTCCACTACAGGAGCACCCTCTGACACACCTTCATCTATAGGCACCATAGCCTCAGTAACTGTGCGCTCCTCACGCACACCCTCCACCGCTCTCCCTGTCTCACCAACTTCACCTGCCTCCTCCCTCTCCACCAGGCCACCCACAGCCCCACCAGTCTCACTAAGCTCAACAATCACCTTTACATTCTCCCCCTGCTCACCTGCCTCTCTGTTGTCTCCACCCATCTCCCCCCTTATCTCAGTGACCTCCAGTCCCTTATCATTATCCTTACCCGTTTCACTCTCCACCTCACCCAACACCTCAGTACGCTCATCGACACCCGATCTCTCCTCCACCTGATGCTCCGAACCCTCATCCGCGTCTCCCCTCCCTACAGTCGGACCGGGCTGCCCGGAAGTAGAGGCGGCGGCAGCCGCCTCATCGGCCAGGCCCCGAGGCTCGGCCGCCACGACCGGTATGGCCGAGACGTGCGCAGCTCCACCTGCACGATCAGGACATGCTCTAATGAGGTGTCCCTCCACCCCACAGCTGAAACACTTTAACTGGGAAGAGGTAGCAAAACAACATATAATCAAAGCCATCGATCTTCACAATGAACCGATAATTAAAGTCCTCCAACCTGTTATTGAGGATCATGGAAAGTTGGCGGCGATGAGAGACAACGTGTTTCAGTAACGGTGACTTACACCCTGACAACATCTTCCTGATGGGCGACACCACTTTACCGTGGCGTGACAGCTTTCTCACCAGGAACTCATCACTGATAAACGGTGGACGTTTGACAGCGTGATTTTAGACGCAGGCTGCAACAGCGGCGTGACCTGCTCAAACAACCCGTTAACAGTAATAACACTCTCCACTAACAGTTGTACCTGCTCTACCTCCCCAAGCCATGACGGCATCTGAGCGGCCCGTCGCCCAGGCAAAGCCGGCCGACAAAAAAAAGACACACTAACAAAAAAGAAAAGCGAGAAAAGTGACAACACACAAATATAAACTATCAATATCACTCCTCACACATGAAGAAGAAGAAGAAGAAGAAGTAGAAGAAGAAGAAGAAGAAGAAGAAGAAGAAGAAGAAGAAGGCTGTCCTTCTGTCCTCAGCATGGTGGTGCCTTTGGTCCAGGACTAGGACCTGGTCCAGACTTTAGGAGAAGGAGTTCATGGAGAGTAAGAATTATTCTTTTTTTCACCACTCTCTGCCTTTCCCACCATCACAGGTGTAAAAATACTCATTATCTACTCAAGTAGAAGTACTGTTACTTGATTGAAATTCTACTCAAGTACAAGTAAGTCATAAACAGACCTTAATATTATTTATTCTATCTACCTATTAAGAACTGTTGCACATACTCTCTTTGCACTGATATATTTATCAGCATCCTTCTCTGTCCTGGTTTTTATTCTTTTTATTCTTGTATTTTCTTGTGGCTAAATGCAACGCAAGTTAGTTCTGCAGTTCATCTCTGATGTTATGTTGAATGACAATAAAATAATCTATCATACATACAAAACTCAAGTACAAGTAAAAAGGGTTAGGGTGAATTTTCTGAACAATTTGAGCCCATTTTTGCTTATTTTTACCCTTTTTCTGCAACTACACCAAACTCACCCTATTTTAACCTATTTTCATAAATTTTTCTTGCCATATTTTTGCTCCTTTTAATGTATTTTTGCTACATTATCCCCATTTTTACCACTTCATCAAATTTCATGCCTTTTCTGCACATTTGTTCCAATTTCAAGACATTTTCAGCACTTTAAACCTTGTACACCACTTTTCCACCTATTGTTGCATATGTTGACCCATTATTGTCATTTTTAACCTATTTTCACCATATTTCATGATTATTTTTGAAAATTTAACCACATTCACGATATGTCATGCCATGATTGGCCAGTTTAAACTAATTGTTCCTGCACTGATGTAAAAATGTTCTTTTATTTTTTGAAATTGAAAATATGTACTTATTGATGACAAAAAAAAACGTATTTTCTTGCAAAGACAAGGACACAAAGAAAGTGAAAATGAATGCCAGTCTAAAATTAGAACCACCTCATGTCATCAGTGTGACATTCTACAAAAACAAACAGCCCTCCAGTATTTGTGTTGGAGGAAATAAAATACAATCTTTTCATTTCCTTGCTCATCTTGCCTGATCTGTGTTTTTTTTTTTTTTCTGGTGTTTATCAGAGTGAATGCTGGGTAACAGACAGATGGAGGAGGATGTCACTGTGAAAGTGATCAACACCTCACAGACCAAAGAATGTGCAGACAATGTGAAGGAGGAGGTTTGTGTTCACAAGGTGAGTTGGTCACGATGCTGCTAATAATGTAAGGTTTTCCTAATGCGAGCAAGGGATGAATATTTTTGGAAAATAATCTAATTGTGATTATTATTTTTTTCCTCAATATGGTGATTGTGATTTAATTTACTATTTTTTTCAAGGTCCTCTTCTCATGTATTTTTCAACAAACATAATCAATAAATCAATGTAAAGTGTTCTATTAAACAATATCAGATATACATACATTGCCTAAAGGATATTGGGATAAAGGAAAATAAAGCATGAATTCATATTAAAGTCTTGTAAGCATTCACCATGACAACGGAACAAAATTATGCTAAAAAGAATTAAAAACTAAAGTGCAGGAAAAGTAAGCAGAGCAAATATGTTCTTAAACAAATAGTTTTCTTTGTAGTTCTGCCAACTTATTGCCAGACAATGACACTGACTGTGTATTACTGTACTTTATTATCTCTATTGATATTTTCTGCTCTTTCAGGTGCTAAACCACCCAAACATGGTCCTATTATTTGGTCATCAGAAAGAAGGGCCGATGGTTTATCTGTTCCTGGAGTACTGCAGTGGAGGACAGCTGTTTGACCCAATCAGTAACACATAGACCTGCTGCATCTTTAGTCTCCTCTAGATTGTTTGTATTGTGTTTCACTTCATCTCAGCCACAATATTACATTTTATAGTGTGGAATGTTAGAAAAGGCTTGATTAAGTGAACAGTAGCAAACAGTAGGTATGAGAAAAACTGGCCCATTTATTATTGACCAATGGGTTACATGAGCTTTAAAGCTGGGGTACTCAAATTATTTTCTTTAATTAAAAAAAAGATTCCTATTAGCATCATATTGTATATAGTAAAAGTAATAATTTATGAAAAAATCGTACGTCTGCGTGCAGTCTGTGCCTTATAATTAATTATTCAGTTAATAAAACCCTAGAAGACAAAATGTTGACGGTCACCCCCTCCAGCTTCAATCACAGGATTTAGAGAAAGGAGGGGTGAGCAGAGCCCACGAAGGAGCCTCCTCATTGGCTGCTGTGATATATAGTGAAGCGTGTGCACGGTGCAAACTTGTTTTCAGTCTTGGACCAACTTTGAACGTGCAAGTGGCTGTTTTCCTTCTAGACAGGTAATCTAATGTTCTATTTTACTATATTTTATGTGCATCCTTTTGCGTAGCAACGTGTTTTACTGGTAGTGTGTGATTTTTGTACACTTCTGTGAGAGGAGGAGACTGGGAGGGATTATCAGAGTGGGGGGTGGGATTTACGGTTTGGTTCAAGAATCAGGTAGTGAAGCTTTAATCTGAAAAGAAAGAATATTCTACAATTGAATAAAATAAATAAAAACTAAATTAAAGGACCCTAAAAAATAACATCAATGAATCCAATAAAAACAATTATATTTTAAAAGTGCACAATAAGCCTATATATAGACTGAGTTATTTCGTCATTTTGTTTTTTACACGTTTTGTTTGTTTTGCTTTTTATTTTGTGTTTTTACAATTTTTAGTATTATTTGGAGTTTGTGAGTTTCTGTGGTTTTTCTGTCATTTTTAATTTGTGAGGGGGTTTAGATTTTTAAATTTTTTTTATTTCAGATTTTTCAGGTTTTTTGTCATATTTTGTTTTTTATGTATATTTTTATTATTTTTGTTCTTTTCAAAATATTTTTACAATTTGTAGTTTTTTGGGGTGTTTTTTTTTTTAGATTTTTCTTTTAATTTTTGCTATTTTTATTTTTTTTAAAGATTTTTTGTGATGATTTTGAAGGTTTTTTTTTGTTTTGTTTTTTAAACCAACTTTTTTTCTACAATGTAGATTTTAGATGCAGATAATCCGACACTTGATTAGGACACATTTATCATTCTTTTAATTGCCTCTATTAGTGGATAGAACCATTTTGGTGAATCAACCTAAACTAAATGTATCATTTTGTCTCTTTACTGATAAGTTTATTCTAACCTGACTTTAGCCTTTGTTGTTTTGTGATAGTTTTTTTTATTATTATTTAAAGAGCCAGATGTTGGGATGGCAGAGACACACACAGGTTTCAAACATCTGTCATTGTTAAAGTGCATAAGGTTCAGTTATGTAAATCATAGTTCTGTTTTATTATTCTTACAGAAGAACCATCACGGTGTCGGTATCACACACAGTGACATAAACCAGAGAACATTCTGCTGAACGATAACGATGAGGTCAGACCTGAGTTTACTGGAACATTCTAAAGATTTTCTTTATAAATTCTATCTTGTTTTTTTGATAATCTGAAGCTCACCGACTTCAGCCTCGCCACCATGTTTTGTTTCAAAGAGCGAGAGCGTCTACTGAGTCGCCTCTGTGGGACGCTTCCATATGTGGCCCCAGAGCTTCTCAGCCAATCAGAGTACAGAGCTTTATCTGCTGATATCTGGGCCTGTGACATCGTCCTCACTGCCATGCTGACTAGAGGTGAGAGTAGGAGTCTGTGAAAACAATACATCATCATCCATCCCAGCATATTTAGGGTCAAAGGCTAATCTCATTATAATATAAAACAAAGACATTGTGAAATACATTCAGACAGAATGGAGCTGATTTATTCTATTGTCACTGTGATCCACCTCATTCCTGGGCCCGCTGGTACTAAATATAGGTGCCATTTTAACATGTGGTCAAAAGATGAAAAACTAACAAATAATTATTGTTTGTAGCTCAGCTGTTTTACACAGTGACACACACAGTGACATACAGCGATACACACAGTGACAGTGATACACACAGTGACAGTGATACACACAGTGATACACACAGTGACAGTGATACACGCAGTGATACACACAGTGACAGTGATACACGCAGTTACAGACACAGTGATACACACAGTGAAAGTGATATACACAGTTACACACAGTGTACACACAGTTACACACACAGTGACAGTGATACACGCAGTGACAGTGATACACACAGTGAAATTGTGTATCTGTTGTAATATATGTAATATAAGTGTAGCCAATTGTACATTTACTGTTGGTTAATCAATTTTTTCTCTGAGATTAGTTTCTAGGTTCAAGTGTGAGTTGGGAATGATTACTAAGATGTGCAGAGAATAGACAGACAATTTGTTGTTTATAGAAAATAAGTACCATGGATTTATTATATTACAGAAAATAATAATAAACAAAAGTGGTCTCAAAACAGACTCCAGTTCACCCGCTGGGATTTAGCTCAGTTCATAAGGCGTCACAGCCTGGGGAAAAAAAAAATAGTTCCACTCAAACGAAAAATGAAGTCAGTCCTACCACCCTGGTAGGACTGAAGTTCGTTGGGTTGGTCCACTGGAAGAGAACCTAATTAAATAAAGTTGATCCTACCACCCTGGTAGGATTGAAGTTCATGCGTTCCTGGTAAGAGGATCGGTGCGGCGGTCCTACCGCTCTGGTAGACCTGCAGTTCACCGTCCACTACGTCATCTCCGTGGGTAGTTCACCATCTTTAGATCCATGGGGGGTTTAAAAAACCTGGCCTATACAAAATAAGCCACATTTAATAAAAGGTTTTCTTTCGTCTCTGTGCACAGTCAAAGTCCATAGGTGCATCAATCATTAAGGTACACCATATAATTTAAGAAACATTTAAATGTAAATTATGAGCAATTAATGCAGCGCTTATCATTAACTTGCAATAAAATACATTCATATTAAAATGTTTCATACTTCAAACTATATATAAATCAGAAGCAGAAGAGGAGGAAAAGTTTGTCACGACGACGCTGTAGCGATTACGTCTCCGTAAGCACTCACCGATGCAGTCTGAGTCGCCTATACAAAGTCCTCCGTTCTGCTGCCGATCGCTCCTTTTGTCAGGTGCAAGGCACAACCGCTGGTCTGCACAGTTAGTAAAGTGCTGTCTGCTGAGCACCGGGTGTGCGTGCTACCGTTCATATGCTGCGTTTTCAGCTGCTGCTTGATCGTTTCCCGTATTCAAGCCTTCTCCTCCCGTATCTCATGCTTCCTGTTTATACTAGGATACTGGTCTGTGATTGGCTGGCGTGTGTGCGTGTGGATGAGTGACGTCAGTGCAGTCTATTAGTGCGGTGAAATAATATTGTATATAAATAACTAAAGAGTAGATGTTATAATAAATTTACTTCTGCTAAATATAATATAATTAAATAATATAAATATAATACATTGCTTTATGACGTGGGTTACACCTGCCTCAGACATCCTGCATTGGCCAAGCAGTATTGAGAGTGAGGAGTCACGTGGTGAGTTGGGTTGTTTTGGGGGGGTCTGAGCCTGTCAGCCATGATGGTGGTAGACGCCCCCAGAATTTCACGCATTCGCCAGAGCTTCACTTTTTGCATAGAGGGATACGACAAGGAAAAAGAAGAAAAGCAATGCAAAAAGAGAAGGCGAAAGAAAAGGGACCTTACAGGGACAAACTGATACCAAGCGCAGAAAAGAGGTATTTGGAGAAGCTTGAGATACACCTCATCAGTGGAATTTCACATTTTCTTCTATTGCCTAATTCGCCACTAGAAGGCGCTGGAGGTCTGTTTTTTTTTATGTGTTTTAGAGCTCATTGAGACCTTTTCAACGATGTAAAGCACAAGTTTGTGGCATCTTCCTATCAAAAGTTATTGACCATTTGGTCTGAAAAAAAATGGCTGCCATTAAAATGTGCTGACAGGGAAATCTGGAAAAATGGTTATAACTCAGGAACGCAAGGTGCTATCGAGATGGGGTCAACTGTTCCTTTATCGGCTTTATTTATTATAAATGTATTTCTTTTTCAATGTGGACAAGAAAGAAATGTATTTTAATCTCTTGAATAAAATAAATAAATAAACCTCAATGAGAGACCCTTCCATTCTCTTTTAACACATAAGAGGGAACAAAGCAGCAACGTATTTTATGGAGAGATAAGTTAAGACATTTTTGAAATGAGGTATTTGTAAAATAGAAACCTTAATTGTAAAGGGATAGAGAATAATGACAAACACAATGTATTATGAAAACCACAGCTATTCTAACATACAGTACATGTTTTTGGGCTGTGTGAAGAAGCCAGAGTACGAATAGAGAAATACCACACAGGCATGATGAGAACATGCAAACTCTACACAGAGGGGTGTCAACCCCATGCAGGCCTGGCTGTAAAGTAAAAGAGCCTCCTTATTTTATTGTTAATGACATAGAGATGGTCAGTGTATCGTGATTCAACATATATTGAGTTTTGGCGATATATGTTCATGCAATACATTTTTATTGCACTTTTATGAGATGGAGCGTTTGTGTACATGAAGTGTACAAGTGTATGTAAAGTTAAAGGAGTGAACAAGGGTTCATTAGCATGTTAGCTCAGCTTCTGTAACATCTCACAGCTTCTCCATCAGCTGCTCTGCATTTCATTATGAGGTGCATTCACTTTCCCCAGGAGAGTGTGGGAAAATAGAGTGTCTATAGGAGACCCTAACATATGATCCCTGATATCCAGGTTAGAAGAGTGCTTAGATTGATCAGAAAGAGCTGAACTAGTTTGATCTAAACACTTCTTTATCAAAGTCTCCTCTTTACAGTAGAATATATTCAAACATTAGCAGGAGGCAGAAAATCCCAGGTTGAGTGAAGGCAGCACAGGTGCAGGTGGTTAATTGTTCACCCTCTCCTCTCTGTGTGACCTGACTCACTTTGACTTTCACACGTCATTGAACACTAACTAAACCAGATACACAGACTCATTGTGACCCTGTATTGACTGTGTTTGGGGCCAATCAGCATCACTTCTAGATTGTGGATATCCATCAGATGGTACTATTGATATGTTCAACAGTGATAAACAGTGAACGAAAGCTGCTTCAACTGTTTACTGTTATTAATAATTAAACTTCACTTCCCTTATTAAGAGATTTTATGAACTCACCTGTTCACTGGTGTTGTGGATTATCCTGCAGCTGCTCCCAGGGTTTTCTCCAGTGCTGTTGAGTGTAGGGGACCCCAATGTTGTAGTGATGGAGCCCCCTACGCTCCGTTTTCAGCAACGTAGGGAGATTTTCTGTTGTTTTTTCATTTTTTAATCAATACTATCGTAATAATTGTTGCACACTTGGACACAAAGGGACTTCCAGATGCTCACAAGTTGTTTAAACTCATTTTTTAATCTGAATAATCCAGAAAGACATACATCAGCCTCACCATCTATTTAATACAGGCGATCTGGACGGATGCTCCAGTCTTTACCTGAGGACCCCTGCAGCCCTTTAGCTGCCCCTGATGCTGCCTGTGTGTATGTAATAACTGTCCATGTATATAAGCTCTGAGGAGAGCAGACAGTCTGTTCTCCTCAGAGCTTACAGACTGGAGAACACCACCATGTAGTAGTTTTCATTAAAATCCTACATGTCCCATGATTCTTAGCTCTTCTCTGTAGTCCTTGTTCTCCTGGGACGTGTTTTAAAGGTGTTTCTACTGTCGTAGCTGGTCTGTCAGTCTCTCCTCTCATGATGAAGACCAGGGGTGGAGCAGCCATTTATTAAGTTTATTAAATTAATTTAATAAAATCATGATAAAGCTGTTATTAAGTCACTGATTCTCAACATGTGGCTCTTTATGTCTTCATTTTAATTATTATTCCCCAGAAAACCTTAAAAAGGAAAACTTTTTAAACCCTTTTATTTATTTTTTTTATCCTTTTCTTTGGCTGCTTTACAATTTTCTTTGTCCCATTTTTGTCCCATTTCCAAAAAAAAAAAAAAAAAAAATTAACACTTTTTCTTGTTTTTTCAGATTTTAGCTCCTTTTGCCAAAAAATATCGCTTTGTCCTATTTTTGCTCCATTTTTCTAAGTTCTTTTTGACACTTTTATTCAATTTTTGTCTATTCTTTAACCATTGTTAACCACTTTTCATCCAAATAATCAACCTTTGGCCCAATAAATAACACTTGTTTCCTTTTTTCCTACATTTTGCCTCTTTTTATTCCACATTTTGCTCATTTAAGCTACCTGTAACCATTTCATACCACCTGTTTCCTCTTTTTTGTCATTTTTTGCCACTCTTGACTGTTTTTGGTCCATTTTAGTCACTTTTCACAATTTTCTTGCCACTATTTTGCCACTTTTGGACCATTTTTTACCACTTGTTATTCATTTTTCATCACTTTACTCATCACTGTTAACTCTTTGTTTACCTTTGTCAAATGGCTGGCTGTGATTGGCTGATCACCATTCAATCAATCTAACTGGATCAATACATTCTCAACAATCAATTCCTCTGTAAAAAGTGAGGGAGATGATTTTTAGTTTTAATTAAAGTGTGGATGATGTAAAAAAGACAATTATTCTGAAATGTGTCGGTTTCTGAACCATTTTATTGTTGATGTAACAAAGATCTTAGAACTCTCACATTAACAAATAAATAACTTTGATCACTGTGCTTTCCTTTTGTTGTCATATTGGAATAGTTTTTGTAACGTTACACAACAGATGGATTCACTCAGAAAACAATATATATATATATATATATATATATATATATATATATAATATGCCGTGCTAAAAATATTGACCCCCCCAAAATATAACCTTTTTGTTTTAATATTTATTACTAACACACAACTACAGAGATTACACTGAACTAGAAAAAAAACAAAAATAATAATTTCCTGAAGATAATGTGACGATGAAACACATGCTGAACTCTGCATGAAGGAATGATTTTTTAACAAAAATAAAACATTATTTTTTACAGAAATAAGTGAAATAGCTTTTAAAATATAACTTGTTTAAACAGATTAAAAGATATATTGTTCAGTGCATGTTTAATAGTTTTTTTCTTACTTTATTAATATAGTTTAAGTGAAGGCACAACACGTTTTTTTAAAGAAAAACAGAACAAATTCAAATGTGAAGGAATATAAATAAAAATATTGATTATAATGAAAAAACAACATCCAATCGCCCTGTGCGTGGATATTTATCTGCTTTTGGTTTGACGTTTTTTGGCGTATATAAACCAGAATGTACCGGAAAAAATACAGATGGTTTAGATAAACCGAATGGATATTATGAAAGTCAAGGGTACATTTCTCACTAGAAATATCATTAAAACTAATCTAAAGCTACAGTCTATCTTGAAATCAAGCAATTTGCCACTAAAATATAGAGATTTCTGCCGTTGTTTTTGATGAGTCAGCAGTGACGTGACCTGATTTCAACCTGTTGATATTTGTGCAGTTAATGCACGACAATACATCGTGCTGTTATTGCACAAAGACAACACTTTATTCATGCTCTAATAGCATGAAATAATAGATATACTGTTGTGGTGCTAATGCATGAACATCTGTGAGACTGGGTTGATTTAAAGCTGCAGGTTGTTCTGGCTGCACCAGGACACCAGCCGGTCTGTCTCACACCTGTAGGTGGACTCGTCTCCATCAGAGATGAGTCCATGATGGTCGTGTCGTCCACAAACTTCAGGAGTTTGACCACCTGGTGAGAGGAGGAGCAGATGTTGGTGAACAGGGAGAAGATCAGAGGAGAAAGACCACAGCCCTGAGGAGATCCAGTGCTGATGGTCCAGGAAGCAGAGATGGTTTTTCCCAGCTTCACGTGCTGCTTCCTGTCAGACAGGAAGTCTGTGATCCACCTGCAGGTGGAGTAGTTATGATCATAAACAGACTATTTATTATTAATGTAGGTTTTGTTTCAGATTTATTTGAATAAAAAGTTATTTCCTCCATGTTGAGCTACTTTTTTCCTCCACCTGGTTTTACTGGATCCCAAGCTGATGATATTTGAACTAAAAACATCTGGACCAAACATGTAAATTTCAACTCACAACATATGAAACGTAATCCTTGGTTACACATATTTAAATATACATTTCCATACAATACATCTGAACCAAATATTTCCAGTATCTGAATCAAAGGGAAAATCAGATCCTTGTGATCAGGTGCAAATGAGGAAAATCATCAAAGAAAGGACATATTTTGTGTTGTTATGGTGACTGGCTTATTTGAGTTATATTTTATCAGAGAACAAAAGGTTTGAAATGTTTCCCTATCCTGACTCTCACAATGTGACGTCCAACTGCAGTGAAGGACCAGAGGAAAGTGGACATTGTGGGGACATGATAGCAGACATTACAGTCTGGACGACCTTCAGCGCTCTCTTCTCTGTGGTTGGATGTCCTGCTTGTGCTGCTGTTCTCTGGGAGTTGTTCAAAAGACACAAAAGAGGAAACTATGTCACCCTCAATGATGTCTTCATGCTCAACATCACCATCATGGACCTGCTCTTCTTGTTGTTCATCCCTCTTGGGTTGTTTAACTTCCTTTTCTGGCTTTTCCAGCCTGTCCAGATGTGGAGTGACTTTCTGTATGATTTAAACCTGACTGGACGACCTCTCCTCACGGCCTGCATGTGTTTTGACTCCTACCTGGCAGTGGTCCACCCAGTCTTTTATCACACCCACAGGAGTCCAACTGTTGGCATCCTCGTGGCTGCTGCATTGTGGGCCATCACTTTAGCTAAAGGAACCATTTCCACAGTCATAGATGAGCTGAACCACAGTCCCTGGACCATGTTTATGTATGTCATAGCTCTCCCTGTCATCATCATCTGTAACTCCTCAGTACTGTGGTCGCTGAGGAAGTCTGACAGTGGAAGGACAGGTCTCCACCCAATGAAGAAGAAGGCTCTGCAGATGATCACCAACAACATGATAGTGACCGTCGTTGTTTACCTTCCTCCTGTGATGGTTTACATCATTGGCAACATGAGAGGTTTCTGCTAAGGTAGGGGTTCTCATCTGGTCTCACCCTGGGACCCACATTTTACCATGGTCGTTCAATTGTGACCCAATTTTTTTTTTTAGAATTCAACCACAAATACATTTTTTCTCAATTATCTGTTGAAAACACTCGCATATAATCTTTTTTTAAACATAAATCTCTATATTTTCCTGTGTAACATGCATTTCACAGCATGAAATGCAAAAGAAAATGTCTTTCAAAATAAAAGACAAGTCCAACATGAGAAATATTAAGCATTCATTTATTTTTGACCAGCTGTCCATGACCCACCCAGTATAGGTCTGCGACCCACTTTTGGGTCCCGACCCACCAGTTGAGAATCATTGTGCTAATGAATCTAACAGTAGATCAGACCTGTTCATAGAATATATGCTTTCTATTAGGGATGGGCTATATTATCAAATGTTATATTGGTTTTTCCACAGATATTGAAAAATTACTGTATGTGCTGTTGTTTAAGACAACATAATAAAAATGAAAATGAAAAATATATAAATATTAATTTTTCAAAATATAAAATAAATAAATAAACAAATAATTGATTAATTAAGAAGAAAAAAATATTCAAAAACAAACATGACTTTTTCCATTACTGAAGAAATTGGAAATTTAGTGTTGGACAATATCGGATATCAGCAAAAAGCTAATATTGAACTTTCTATAGAGTAGCACATTTTATAATAAATACAATGTTATTTAACAGAACAATCCACTCCTGTCCTCATATGTGTCCTTTAGCCATAACATAACATTATTGTAAAAATGGCCTCACGGGTAGCCTTAAAAAGTAGTCCAAGGTTCCAAAAATGCAGTCAAGTGTATTTATTTACAGTGAAAAAAAGTGCATCAGTATTTCTGTTTTCACAACATTTCATATGAAAAGTGTGTGTTCACATTGTTATGTCTAAGGTGGGCCCATAATAGAAATATAAGGTTTCATTAGCCAGGACAGAAATGAAGCTGTTAATAGGGGTTGGTCAGTGACAATTCATATAAGCAAATAGTACGGTATAGTGGCTTCTTTGATGGAAATATTTGTATTGATTGATCATTTATTTTTTCCTTCAAAAGTCAGTTTTAGTCAAGTTATTGACATTTTCTTAGAAGTATTAATTTTAGATCAAAGCTCCACAAATGGCATTACACAGTGAAGGATCTGATAAAAGCACTTTGGTGTTTGGTTTGCTCACAGGTTCCAGTCAGTTTTGATTTCTGGTTATTGTTCACTGGTATTAAATGTTGTAAGAATTGTGTTACAATAAATATCATTTTAGACAATGTTGATATTTTTGTTTTCTTTCCACATTAATAAACACATTTGGATAATGTTCTTAAACAACTGATTATTTTCATTTTTCTTTATTGTTCATTATATTAACTGTCATCAATGCCTTTAATTGTAAAACAATATATTTTCCCTTTGGTCTGTATTTCCATCGTAAGTTTGGTCTTAAATTTTCTTAAAGTGGTATTAAAAAGTCATAAATATATATTCTTATATTCTTCTTACCTGTAGTCACCCTGTATTTATCATCATCATGCTTGTAACCTATGTGAATAGATGCTTGTAAAATAAAAATGTACACATTGTAAACATAGTTTTTTTAACATTTAAACTTTTATTAAACCTCATGTCGTGTCGTTACTACAGTTCTTCAATCACTTTCTAGCATAGATGGCCACAGACAGAGCGATGCCGCCAATGGCTACTGCAGTGGCACCAAGCAGCCACTTCCAGCTCAAACCCCATGCTGACTTGGCCTGATGTTTGTGGGTGCTGGATGGGTTCTCCAACATCTTCTCACTGTGCTTCTTTATCATCGTGGAGACCTCATCGCGGATCGTGTTGCAGGTGTTCAGATCAATCTTCTCAGTGGGGGGCAGCAGCTTCAGGTCTGGAGCATCAGTAGCTTCCAGGAGCGTAATTTCAAACTCAATCGCTGACGAAACCTTGAAGAGCGCCTTCTCTCCCATTCCCATGAGTCGCACCGCTTCATCCACTACCCGGATCACTTCCCCGTTACCCACAGTGAACAACAACTCCGGGTCCTCGTTGACCAGCGTCCCATCCAACAGACGTGTTATTATATGAATCTTCACAATCTGTCCAGGTTGTGGCCTACTGTCTCTTCCTCCTCCAGCCTGCAGCACCTTTTTCAGTAGCATACCACATCTAAAGATATCTAACCACTCATCAGCAGGTGGTTGGGGGTCAGTTTCTCTCCTCATGAACTGATCCATGACAATCTTATTCCCACTCTTCATGACTGATGCACTGTCACTGCTTTGGTAAACAACCTGAAACACAAGAAAACATATTATAAGTAGATTACCATTATTAGCTGGCAGCTTCTGAGCAGGGTTGGAGTCAGTAATAATTGTAATCATGTAATTGATAATTAATTACAAAGATGGTGTAGTTATAATTGTAATTGTAATTTTAAAAATCTGTTGCTGTCGTAATCTCATTAAATTCTAGTTGAGTTCAGATAATTTACTTTGTAATTGTAATTGCCTTTAAAATTTTATAAAAAAGTCAATTATTTGTTCTACACATATGTAGTTAAAATAATATTTAAATGTTTATATCAAGCTTTCACACATTTTACCATTTTAAAAGTGTATTTTACAGCTGACTTAAGACCCGTTATCATATGAGATGCTAACAGAAAGCTAACACAAGAGAAAGGTTAACTTTTATTAGGTTATCTATTTCAGGTTGAGTATTTCTGAATAATTGTAAAGTAAATGATAACGTACTGTAAGTGTAATTGAATTTCTGAGGCTAAAAAAATAATTGTGATTTAATTGTAATTGGAAAAAATGCTGGTCACTGTATTCATAATGTACTTGTTGTTAGATTGTCTTCTGTGCTAAAAGATGGTAGCACCATGAGATTTACCGTTTAAGAGTAGCTTAGTATTAGTGTCTCATCTGTGGGAAGGATGTTAATTCTGGGACGTATTAGTCTTTCTTTGAATCAGGGGCTGTTCCAGATGTTTCCTATTCTCTCCTATCTGCAGCTTTGGGCTTTCACACTATGTCTGTGTTTTCTCTCCTGAGGAAGTATCTGCTCTGTGAGCTCTGGGTTTTTAGTTCTGCCTTTTGTTCTTTTTTTGGAGTTCTACTTTTTGCTGTTCCTTTGATGTTCTCTGATGTGGAGTTCTTCCCCAGCATATCAACGGTTGTTCTAAACTCCTCAGTGGCCACGGTTACATGGTGTTTTTTTTAAATTCAGAATGAGCTATTCTGCATTAAATCATTCTGCTTCACAAAATGCACCACAATTCACAAAATGCACCACACACCCATACCCAACCCTTGGGGTGCTGGATGGTGGGACTGGGGGTGGAGGGGGCCGCCACCTGTGTCACTATGTAGTGGCGTGGGGGCGGCACTCCCACCTCTAGTTACCATACTAATCCCTCCAATTTTAATCACACCTCAACATGCCACCCCCCGGAGGGTGTATCTTCACCTACACCCTCCGGCCTATTACACAAAAAAGAAAAAAAAAAAAAAAAAAAAATCATTCTGCTTCATGTTTACATGGTAATAGTAATTCCTGAACTGACGTTTACATGGAAAACCGGTTTATTTGGCTTTAGTTAATTCCACTTTAGGTCTGGGGGTTGGGAAGGCTCTGATTGGACAGGGGGCGAACATGACGTAGAAACACACAACCAACATTTTATTGTTGGCTGTACCCAGTGTTGTGCTAGTTACTGAAAAAAAAGTAACTCGTTACCGTTACTAGTTACTTCATTCACAAAGTAACTCAGTTACTATTTTGATTACTTACACCAAAAAGTAATGCGTTACTAGAAAAACTAACTTTATTTATTTTGAGTCATTTGTGTCCATACAGCTTCATATCAGTGCTGTAATAATATAATAATCCACTGTTGATCAACTGCTATAAAACAACCATAAATGAAGTGCATATAAAGCACAAAACAGCTGCTCCAAAATTAAAACAGTAATTTTTCTGCCTTAGCACAGCAATGTACAGTAAGCTGTGCATATTCCAGGTGCACATTCTGCTGTTGAAAATGCTTATAAAATAAATGTGGAAAAACTAATTCACAGCATGTTTTTCAGCTACACAATGCTAAACATATCAGGCTAATTAGCTACTGTTAGCAGTGACTCAGCAGTAGCAACAGGCTGCAAATTTACAACAACATACCGTGCAATAGTTTGGCTGACCTGTCCCTGGATAACAGTCACAGTTCGTTAAGATCCAGCCGCAGTGTTAGCTTAGCTTCATTGATGCATCTTTTGGAGACAGACAATCTCTCCTCCCAACTTTTACATTAGCTACCACCCCCAGTCCTCTGGACAGGTGGAACGGTCCAACCACACGATGGTAGGAATCTAAAGAAATATGTCTCTGCCAACCAAAAGGACTGGGATGTCAAACTTCTCCTAGTCCTAATGGCAATCAAGACAACGCTGAACAAATCAACCGGCGTCCCACCTTTTTTAAATGATGATGGGCAGGCAGATGACTCTACCCACACACCTTCTGTACCAACCAGGACAAGCTAACATTGCTACCACCTACACCACTCACCAATACATGATCGATCTTGGGAACCACCTCCAAGCTACGTTCACATTTGCTCTAAAACACCTCAAAGAGAGCACTAAGGGCCATAAAGCCTACTACGACCAAAAAGCCTCACAGAAGGAACTACAGGTGGGAGACAGAGTCTAATATTACAGTTTTGCTCAAAAACGATCATCATGCAACCAAACTGGTGAAGAAATGTATTCCCAAATGGACCGGACCCCCAAATAAATATTCCCAGCACAAAGACCAAACAAAAGCTCAAGTGGGTCCACCAAAACCAAATTAAGCTATACGGAACAACAAAACTATCAGACTAGCCGTCAATCGTGAGCTGAATAAACCCTACGAGCCGAGATATGGCATTCCTAATTAGCCAACTAGTCAACGCATTCAATAACATCTACCACCTCAAGGATATAGTAAACTAGAAACTAGGACTGGAATCTACTACAAAATCTCTATCCAACCTCTAATATACATGTGGTTTACACCAGACATGACCCTAGTCATTGTAATTATTCTCTGTCACATATATCTACCTTCTGCACCGCCGCTTTATGCCTTAGGCACACCAGGAAAGTACAAGACCAAATCAATCGATCACATATTCAAACACAACCGACCCAGATCCGAGGGTGTACTTTGCTATAATGGGGGAAACCCCAATTACATCACAGAGAAAACAACAATATATATTGAATATTGTCATTCTGGTTTTATACATCAAAGCATCATCTCAAGGCAAGGGCAAAATATTGAGATGTATATCGTATATAATAATACAGCTTGAAAATATTCAGACATTTAAAAAAGGCCATATCGCCCCGCCCATTTGACGCAAAAAATATGTCGATTTAAATGTTTTGTATTGATGCGTCGTCCCAAACATATATGTTGTCCCACACCAGTCCAGAATTGACATAATGCACTGGAAATCTAGCCCCTAATCAGCCAAATGCTTAGAATGAAGAAGATGTTATAACCAATAATGGAGTTTGCACCAGCAGTGGGAGGAGCTTGAGTCGTTCAAAGATCTTTACAATATCAGCTCATTTACACAAGATTATGACTTAATATGTAAACACATTTAGATTAAAACAAGCAGTATTTACTCACTGGATTGTGGAAAATCACTAAATTAGTCATTAAAGTTGACATTATTAGAAACTCACCTTGGTCTCAAACGTTGCTCACTGATGACAACCGTTGGTCAACGTTAATCGATATATTTAAAGCTACTTAAGTTGTTTAATCTGATTTGTTGGCTATGATCTAATGCATTATGTTTAATCTGAGTGGTGGGCTATGATCTAATGCATTACATTTAATCTGATTTGTTGGCTATGATCTAATGCATTACGTTTAATCTGATTTGTTGGCTATGATCTAATGCATTACGTTTATTCTGATTGGTGGGCTATGATCTAATGCATTACGTTTAATCTGATTGGTTGGCTATGATGTGATGCATTACGTTTAATCTGATTGGTGGGCTATGATCTAATGCATTACTTTATTCTGATTGGTGGGCTAGGAGCTAATGCATTACGTTTAATCTCATTGGTCGGCTATGATCTAATGCATTACGTTTAGTCTGATTAGTCGGCTATGATCTAATGCATTACGTTTAATCTGATTGGTGGGCTATGATCTAATGCATTACGTTTAATCTGATTGGTCGGCTATGATGTGATGCATTACGTTTAATCTGATTGGTGGGCTATGATCTAATGCATTACATTTAATCTGATTGGTGAGCTATGATCTAATGCATTACATTTAATCTGATTGGTGGGCTATGATCTAATGCATTACGTTTAATCTGATTGGTGGGCTATGATCTAATGCATTACATTTAATCTGATTGGTGGGCTATGATCTAATGCATTACATTTAATCTGATTGGTGGGCTATGATCTAATAGATAGATAGATAGATAGATAGATAGATAGATAGATACTTTATTCATCTCCAAGAGAAATTCACAGTTCCAGCAGCTTACAGGTATGGGAACACAGGGGCATGCAGGGAAAGTACAATGTAGAAATTTAAAAATTTAAAAATTAAGAAAAAAATTTAAAACAGTGCAAAGAAAGTACTAAGGTAAAATATAATGGTATAATATCGAAATACAGTATAGTGTGTGCCAGTCCAGTTGAAGTGCAGTTGTGCAGATGACAGTGTGCAAGATACAGTAGATGTGTGTGTGTGATAAAGTGCGTGTGTGACAGAGTGTGCATGGTGTGATTAGCATTAAGTCCAGTGTTCTATGGTTGATTTTATCGCCCCCCCCCCAGAGTTGTTAAAGAGCCGCATGGCGTGGGGGAGGAACGATTTCCTCAGTCTGTCAGTGGAGCAGGACAATGACAGCAGTCTGTCACTGAAGCTGCTCCTCTGCCTGGAGATGGCGCTGTGCAGTGGATGGTGTGGATTGTCTATGATGGACAGTAGCCTGTTCAGAGTCCGTTTCTCTGCCACAGATGTAAGGCTGTCCAGCTCTGTGCCAACAACAGAACTTGCCTTCCTCACCAGTTTGTCCAGGCGTCCAGCGTCCTTCTTCTTGAGGCTGCCCCCCCAACACACCACTGCATACATGAGGGCGCTCGCTACTACAGACTGCATTATGCATTACATTTAATCTGATTGGTGGGCTATGATGTGATGCATTTGTTGTTGTTTGGTCATTTCATTTTTTTTAGTTTCACAATGTCTGTTGAACATTTTGGAAGGAGGTTTCGGTCCATCAGGACCAGAACCTCCAGACACAAAAACAGCTTCTTTCCCTCTGCCACCATCCACATGAACACACCCCAAGTCACCCACTGTACCCCCCATCCATCCATCCATCCATCTTCTCCCGCTTAGCCGTTTCCGGGTCGCGGGGGCAGCATCCTCAGTAGGGAGGCCCAGACTTCCCTCTCCCCGGCCACTTCCTCTAGCTCTTCCGGGGGGACCCCGAGACGTTCCCAGGCCAGCCGAGAGACGTAGTCTCTCCAGCGTGTCCTGGGTCTTCCCCGGGGCCTCCTTCCGGAGGGACGTGCCCTGAACGCCTCACTAGGGAGGCGTTCAGGGGGCATCCTAATTAGGTGCCCGAGCCACCTCATCTGGCTCTTCTCGATGCGGAGGAGCAGCGACTCTACTTTGAGCCCCTCCCGAATGACTGAGCTTCTCACCCTATCTCTAAGGGAGAGCCCAGCCACCCTACGGAGGAAACTCATTTTGGCCGCTTGTACCCGTGATCTTGTTCTTTCGGTCATGACCCAAAGTTCATGACCATAGGTGAGGGTTGAAACGTAGACCGACCTGTAAATCGAGAGCTTTGCTTTTTGGCTCAGCTCCCATATTACAATGACGGACTGGTGCAAACTCTGCATCACGGCAGACGCCGCACCAATCCGCCTGTCGATCTCTCGCTCCATCCTTCCCTCACTCGTGAACAAGACCCCGAGGTACTTGAACTCCTCCACCTGGGGCAGAATCTCATCTCCAACCCGGAGAAGGCACTCCACCTTTTTCCGGTCGAGAACCATGGACTCGGATTTGGAGGTGCTGATTCTCATTCCGGCCGCTTCACACTCGGCTGCGAACCGATCCAGTGAGAGTTGAAGGTCACGGTATGTTGGAGCCAACAGGACCACATCATCTGCAAAAAGCAGTGATGCAATACTGAGGCCCCCGAACCGGACCCCCTCAACGCCCTGACTGCGCCTAGAAATTCTGTCCATAAAAGTTATGAACAGAATCGGTGACAAACGGCAGCCCTGGCGGAGTCCAACCCTCACCGGAAACGATTTCGACTTACTGCCGGCAATGCGGACCAGACTCTGACTCCGGTCATACAGGGAATGAACAGCTCCTATCAGGAGGTTCGATACCCCATACTCCCGGAGGACCCCCCACAGGAATCCCCGAGGGACACGGTCAAATGCCTTTTCCAGGTCCACAAAACACATGTGGACTGGTTGGGCAAATTCCCATGACCCCTCAAGGACCCTGCTGAGGGTGTAGAGCTGGTCCACAGTTCCACGGCCAGGACGAAAACCACATTGCTCCTCCTGAATCCGAGGTTCAACTATCCGGCGGACCCCCCCAGTAATATATATAAATATATATATTTATATTTATCCTATTTATCCTCTATCTATCCTTTATTTATCCCTCATCCTTTATATTTATCACTATTATTGTTGCTGGGTTGTTTTTTGTTTTTTTATTTTTTGTTGTTTGTTTTGTGCACCAACTACCAAGACAAATTCCTTGTACTGTCCTTAAAACTGTACATGACCATTAAAAACATTTCTGATTCTAATTTTGATTAAAACAGAAAATAATTCACTCAGTAGCGGTTGGGTGTAGAAATGTAATAAATTCCTTTACTTCTTTTAAAATGTACTTGTACAAATAAAATTAGTGATTTAGAAATATACTAAAGTACAAGTACCCATCAAAGCAACTCAATTACAGTAATGTGAGTACTTGTAATCCATTACTTTCAGCTCTGATAAGTCACAGACCAATATCTTTAAATGAAAAAAGCATGACTTATATTACAGAATTTACGGTATTTCAGTCAAACAAATATTCACTGCTTGTAAAGCTTCGCTAGCTCTGAGTCTGTGATAAATATCTATAAAACTTTTCCTCTTTGTTCCAAAACCAGCCTAGAGCGGATTAGACAGTTTGTGATGCACTTTTTTACGTTTGCATGTGTGCATTAAAGCATGTTAGTGGATTATCCCCCGCTAAACTAGTAGATTAAGGCATCATTAGCAGATAACAGATGAGGATATGCTAACGTTACTGGATAAACATAGCAACACAGCGTTAATCACAAGGTTCAGTTTTAATAATGCCATTTCATCCAACAATGTGGAATTACAGAATATACTTTTAAACGTGATTTATTTTGCTGTAGTAAATTAAACTAATGAATTAGATATAATTTTAGGACATAAAGGTCCTATGCAATTATCTAGATAATTGTATCCTGGATTAATCTCCATTAATGGGCGTCAACTAACCAAACATTCCCTGTCAGAGAGAAGCTGTCCTACGAAGGTCGATAACAACACGCTAATTGAAGCCAAGTGTTTTCAGCCTGGGTACATGCGTGTTCACATGAAAGGGGTGGAGCTAGCAATGTCTGACCAATCACTACAATGGAGAAAACTGGCAGAGTGAGTTTCTTCACAAAGGTGATGACACATGATGATAAAAAAACGTGTGTGTTGTTGTAATGAAGGGAAACTGATCACTGTCCGTTATCAAAGCAGGCTGACTTGATAAGTGATAAAACCATTCATGTTGTGGGTTAAAACTACTAATAAATGGTTAATAATATGATGAACTGTATTAACACATCTATAGTAACGTATAGTTATGTACCACAGACCTTTAAAACCACTGTAATCAAACATCTCCATAAAAATGACTTGTCCAATTATAGACCAATATCTAATCTCCCTTTAGTTTCCAAAATGTTTGAAAAAGTCATCACAGGTCAACTATGTGATCACCTACTTAGGAACAATTTATACAGAGCTTTCAGTCTGGCTTTAGAGCCAATCACAGCACAGAGACTGTCTTAGTAAAAGTAACCAATGATCTTCTCTTAACCTCAGACAGAAGGTTGATCTCAGTTCTGGTTCTCTTAGATCATATCTGTCAACTTTTGGATTTGAAAATAAGGGAAATTTTCTAGCGCCCACTACGATCCGTCCCACCCTCCCAACTAAGCTCCAGTATTCCTTATATTTTAATATAGATGTACAATAAATCTAAAATACCCACTTGTCAACTACTTACTAAATACAATGATGTGAATATAATCTGGTAGGTCGACCTTTATTAACATTTAAATGTTTTGAACATTCCTACTAGGGCTGGTGATATGGACCAACACTCATATCTCAATATATTTTATCTAAATGATGATATATGATATAAATCTAAATAATTTTATCAAATAAAGTCTGATCAGAAAGAAAATTCTGGGTTAAATTTGCTGATGGAAAATGCTACACAGGCTCATTTATTAATAAACAGCTGATCAATATGTGTCACTCATTAATCATCTAACTGAGCTTTACATGTTGTTCTGAGAAGTAAAAGCAGCGACTCTTACATACATATATCTTGAATCTCAATTTATTGCCCAGCCCTAATTTCTAAATTATAAAACAGCCAAAATAAAAACATAAATGTGTATATGAAGCACATGTGTTTATTTAATATACTTACAGTTTATATACAAGTCAACACATATGCATATTTATTATTAATTTCACATTGCTTGTCTTTAAGTCAGACATTAACATTTTATTTTCATTATATATTTTCTTATAATTTCTCATACTCACTCATGTGGTTCTCTGGTATTCACTAATGACTTATTATAGACATTTATTACAGACTTTACATTCTTTAACACTTTTTTAAAGCAGTGTATATTTGTGGAGCTTGTGATTGGCTGATTTTTCATGGTGACTTACGTGGTTCCTTCCGCTGTGGGAGATGCTAAAAGTTACTAGTCTAACAGAACGTGTAACTGTGTCCCATCCTGCTGTTCTTTAGGAAGTTAAACTCTGTCACATTTTACAACGTATTTACACCAGTTCTTAGCTTTTTTAGCTGGAACATCTTCATTCATTATGTCTTTTCTGAGTTGTTTCTGGGTTTGTTGCTGCTGTCGGCACTAATCTCACGAGAGCTGGCGCCCAGGCTAATTCAGGTGGCAGTTCTCGCGGCATCTTTTAATTTTTATTACATTAAAATACGGGTGATTTACGGAAAAATAATACGTGAAGATGGCTGGAAAGAGGGGTAAAATGCGAGAGTTTCCAGGCCAAAACGGGATACTTGACAGGTATGTCTTAGATCTCAGTGCAGCCTTCGATACAGTGGATCATCATCTACTGCTGCAGAGACTGGAAAGTGTTTTTGGGATTAAAGAAACAGCGCTGGGTTGGTTTAAATCCTACCTGTCAGACTGTCACGGCAAATTTCCAGTTGACCTCCTTTGGAGACATGATTTGTGCCCTGGTTGAATGATGAAGTCCAGTCAAAGCATGATGATTTTATAAAGAAAGGATTTATTATAAACTAAATAAAAAGAGGACAAAAAAGCTTCCATCCTGTAAGAACAAAGTGCAACTAACTGGGAAAGTTCCACAGCTTCAACTTTATACTGATAGAGAAAAGTCTCACCCTGATGAAAGAAAAGGAGGGAGTCAGATGTTCCCAACAGTGGAGACGTTGGAGCAATGATATCTGTCTGTCTGATAATGTGTGTGTGTCAGTTGGTGTGTGTGTGTGTGTCTGTATGTGTGTGTGGTGTGAGTGTGAGTGAGTATGTGTGTGTGTGTATGTATCTTCATGTGATTCCACATGTGAGTTTGAGTTTGGCCTTGATTAGATGGAGCTCATCTGTGTGTGTATGTGAAAAAATGTGAGTTTTTGGTCTGAGGCCTTCAGCAGAGACTGTGTGTTGCTGTGATTATACTGTCTGTACTGTGGATAATCTAATCTAACATGACTCAGCAAAGGAGCAACGTCTCTGTTCAAAAGCACAACAATATAATGCAGTCATTGTGTATTAACACATGACAAATTGTTCACATGAACACACATTTGCCATAACATTTTCCACTTTTGGTCGCCATCAACGACCAAATCAAGAAACAAAATGATTATATTCCAGTAGAATAACCTTGGATCCACCTTTGCTGTCTGTCAGGGTAAACCATTAGCATCGTTATTGTCATACATTTGATTGTTCGACTCAACTTCACTTTAATTCTGTCTAACCTTAAAAGGGCCAATAATCTTGCTTAACTCTGGTTCAGACACAGAATAGGAGAAACTTTTGCCACCAATTTAGCTTCAAAATGATATATATATCCTTTGAATATACAGCCAGCGTCCTGTATATTGAAAAAAAAAAAACACAATAACAACAACGAAGACATAGACAAGCGTACACAACAACGAGTTTACACAGACAACAACAAAAACATGGACTCTGAAAATGAACAGTAAGGTCAGTCCAGGTCAAAGCAAGTCATTCCACTGAATGTGGTATTATATATATATATATAAAAAACAGTAAAATAACAGTCCAGGAGCCGCTTTAACCGTATAGAACGGGAGCCCTCAGAACGCCGTCCGGAAACACAAACGCAAACACTGCTCAACTAGAATTGTATAAATACAACCCAGGAGCCAAGCTCAAAACCGTACTTTTTTTAGACTCAGAAAGTCAAAAAAAAAAAACAGAAGTACACTCAACCTCACCTTTTTAGAACAAAAGGCTGGGAGTACTGGGAAACAAACACAAACACTACTCAACTAGAAAGTAAATGACCATCTTGGAGCCTAGAGGGTTTGCCACATCTAAACGGGACCTCTCTCAAATCCGCTTCCACCGGATTCCTACCGAATTGGAATTCGGGAGTGATTCTATACGTTGACAAGGGCAGCCTCTAACAACTCTCACTCTAAGGGAACGTACAATATTAATATCATAGACTGAAACATTTGTTCAGAACGATATTCAGTTACCAAGCATGTATCAGATCAGGTGGACCGCTATCCGCTGGCAAGACAGTATGACGCATCATCTGATGTTGATTATAGAAACTAAAATGTAGATGGAGGCAGATTTACAGACTACACTTTAGATGTATTTGTGGTGTTTTGTCATTTTCAATTTGAGTTTTTTAAGAACTTTTCAACTTTTTAAACTATTCAACTTTTTAATTAATTTTAATGAAAATGTAACGTTCCACTGGTCAGCAGTTCTTAAACCCATTTCAACTTTTAAAATGTTCAGCTTTTTTGTTCATTTTTAGTGAATACCTTCAACTTTTCTGTATCTTTAACCGTTTTTGACTCACAGCCCTTCAATGAGTTCCATTTTTAGCTTTGACCAACTTCTAGAGTAGAGGGACAGCTTTACCTTCAACTCTTTGTCATAACTTGTAAAATATTCAACCTACAGTCCTAATGTTTTTAAAAGTAGTACTTCTATCTGTCTAGCTGCTCACAATAGCACATTTGAATTTATTATTGTTATAAGTTCTATCACTGCCAATGACATAACCATAATTGTTGCTTCTCATTTCAAGTCTTTCATTCCTGTATATCCAGAAACACACAATGTTAGGAGCATTTATAAAAGGATCTATTACTGTATTACCATGCTACCATTTAAACTGTCTCTGACAGGTCTTCATTTATTTATTTATTTATTTTACCTTGTCTGCACATGTTGTCAAAAGTCAACATTACAAGAAGTCCAATCTTTTTAAGACAGCAATGCATGGTTTGTTATTACAATGATATAAATGTTTTTATTTCATTGACAGGTCTTCAGGCCCTGAAGTTGTCCTTATAGCTCTAAACACTGAGGACTACCAGGGCCCAGGAACCTGTCTGCAAAGGAAATCTTTATTAACAGCATTTCAAAGAAAATATTGAAATATTTCATTGATGTATCACTTCTACATTTATTTCCATTGGGTCAATTATATACTTGGTACATTTTAAACTGCATCTTTGATCTGGAAAAATCCAGCATCAATACTCACTTTGCAATTGTACACCCTGTGATTTAAGAAGACCATGGATCATCCTAATCCCTGCTCTGGGACACACTGTGTGTCTGAGCTCTAATCTGTCCGTTTGTGTGAGCTGAACACAGGTCTGCCCATAGCAGGGGCTAACTTTGGCTGTGGCTGCTAATTAGGGCTGAATGCCTAATATGTGAATCAGAGTCATGATGTAGCTTTTGTCCCTCTTAAAACTTGTGTACAAAGCTGACCGACAACATGACGGCATCGTATTTTACACTTACCTCCTCAAGATTGCACCACACAGCTTCGTCCATGTCTGCATTTGTCAGCGCAGATATTTCTCCAAGACTTTCCATGACATCTTCCACCAACCTTAAAATATAGTCCGATGGAGAATTTTCCTCCACATACCGAGATATTGCAAATAACTGTCGTTGAACGCCTCTTCTCAATTCATCCACGTCTCCCATTTTTAACTTTCCCTCCAAGAGAAGAGGAATCATGTGATCAGGTATCGACTAGTCAGCCTGGGCAGAATGACCATTGAATTGACCTTTGCTTTTACCGACAGCTTGAGTCATGAAGTAAAAGCAATGTCAAAACACAAACGGAAAAGACAAAGACAAAACAGAAAAAGCACAAAATGGAAAACAAATATACTACTTTTGTATATTTTTTTCATTTTTGATTCTCATTATATTTCCACATTTTTATTATTGATTGTTTTTATATTTCCAAATTTGTAATATTGGTTCTCTTTATATTTCCGGGCCGATCCACAAACGTACTTTGCTCAATCCACAATCACAGTTGAGGATTTACACATTATAATTCATGATAAATACACACATAAATGAGAAAACACGTGTGTAAATTGTTGATGTATTTGTGGATCTGAAAAACATGTGAAAATCTGAAAAACATGTGAAAATCTGAAAAACATGTGAAAATCTGAAAAACATGTGAAAATCTGAAAAACGTGAAAATCTGAAAAACATGTGAAAATCTAAGAAGAACATGTCAAAATTGTAAATATATTTGTGGATTTGAAAAAGACATGTACAAATTGTGAATCTATTTGTGAATGTTTTTGAGACAAATCTCTCCCCATAGTCATCAGTCTGACTGGATGGTCTCAGAAGCCTTTTGGTGAGGTTTTCATAAATAAATGTGTCTAGTTGTATTTTAACACTGCTGGGACTTCACAGGTGTAACTATGACTACTGTATGTTCCCTATAGGACACCTCATGTGGAACATGTATACATACACACTGTGTTTAATGAATAGAGAACACACAGTAAAGTGTGTGTAGAACACGCTGCATGTGGAACATACATTCTATGTAGAAATGAGTGAATAATGTACTGTGTGCTGATAGAATGACTGCATGTATCATCTAAAGTTTGTTTTTTCTATCAATAAATGATGAGCTGCATTACAAAGGGAAACTTACCTCTAGCATAGTAACCGTTGCCATGGTAACGTCTTTCCCCTTCACACACACCATTCTGGCATCTGAAAGCTGGATTAAAGAAGAGTTGGTGTAAATAGTAGATTATGATGGTCAGTCATTTACCAGGTGATCTCATCAATGTATGTTCAAACTACAAAGAAACAAGGCATATAGTAAGTTAACATGTGAATATAACAGAAACAGAAGCCATCTTTGAGGGAGGGTTGAGGACCAGCCTCCCACTTTGATATTACAAGGTGATCAAGTCAAAAACATTCAAATTACAATCATGTGACTATGTAATAGTACATCCTATAACCAACATTGTTCACCAACAGTAGTTATACTCAATTAACTTCTTAACAGTATTTATACTCATTTAACTGCTTTTTCAATCTATATTTATTCTCTCATGAACAATTTTACCTTTTTAACTTAACTTAGAACTGTTTTTAACTCACCAGTATTTATTATTGTCTCTGTCTAGCTCTATGTTACTCCACAATGACAATAAAATATAATACTGAAATTGTATCTTCCATATAAACAATCATTTTTATATAGGACAAGGTTACATGTCTGATATATTGCTCCGCTCTTATTCTGAAAACCCAACCGGAAACGGTGTACTGTAACGCTGCAATGCGTGCAGGCTTTACTATTGTTAGCACAGTTAGCATCTGTGGCATTAGCCTCTGCTCATTCATCCACACAAACCAAGTTTTAACTCCTCTCAACTCACTAGTTAACCAGAACTCTCATTCCTGTTAGTGCTACTATCTACAGTTGATTGTTTCTCATTTTTATAAAATAGTTTTAAAGCTCGTTTTTATCCTTTTTAGCGCCACGTTGTCGTACTCAGTTAGCACTCATTACAACGTCTCTCTCGTCTCCATTCATCCCAATCACTGTATTTCAGTCACAGTCTAAGGCTTATACATGTTATATCTCTTCTGGTCATGGTTTCTGAGCATCTTACCTGTGGAAATAGTGAGAAAACAAAGCAGTTTTTAAGTCTGTGTTGCTCCGTGTAACTAGCACTGTTGACGTCTTACTCTATTGGTGACTGACGTCCGCTATTGACACCAAATGCCCACAGCTCCACCTACTGGCCAGGTACTGCTACTATGTAAAATATACCCAGACCTGCTAGAAAATAATTAAGAGAATAATAATAATAATAATAATAATAATAATAATAATAATAATACAGTACTTTTAACATGTTTTAAAGTCCTTAGCTGTTTTTATGAATTCAGATGAATCCAACTTTTAAATAAATGGGGGGCAAAATATTTCAATCAAGTCTCTTTTAATCATGTCTCTGAAAACACTCAGTGTCACATGTAAATATATTTAAAGTAAATATAAATTATATTAATATTTTAGTATCTATAAGTATTTTATTAACGTGATATTTTGTAGCTGCTGGTACATGGGGTCTCCACCACTAAGCCCACCAAGGTGATCTCACAACACCTGCAAACATTAAACTAAAGACAAAGATCAAAAAGTTGACCAGGACCAACACTTAAAGTGGACCAGACACACACCACAATAATTATAAAGAGCTATTAGAGGCAAACATTGTCCTCAGTATTAATAACAGAATAAACTCATATTTGATGTATGGTCAGGTAAAAGTAAGAACAGACAATGAACAACATTAACAAAGAGTCAACTTTAAAAAGTACTGTAGAGATAGTGAATCCTGAGATGTAGTGTAGGGAGAGCGTCCAGCCCTAGCACACAGTATTGTTTAATCCATCTACACTGTCAGCAGATGATAGAGCAGCAGTCTAGGAACTACAAGTCACTGAAATATTAATAAACACAATAAGGCCAAAACAGCAGTAACGAGCAGTTAGTCTGTACCAGTGAGACATTTTATATCAGATTATTATTGTTTTTACACAGCGTAGCTTCACTGTTTTTATATCTTTTTAACCAACCTACATCTTTTTATTAAAAATAAATAAATCCAAGGCTCATCACTAATTAGAAATGTAAATAAAAACAATATACAGTCATTTTTAGCAAAGTGTCTTTAATAGGAATCAAATAAACACAAAGAACAAATATTTTATGATCTTTAATATTTCATCTTTCAAATAAAAAGTGTGATTAACAATCTACAGTTATTCTTATAAATGTTTTAAATAGAAATCAAATTAACAATAATAACAAAATCTATTGTGATATTTTACATTTATTTTTTCAAATAAAAAGTACAATGAACAATAGCAGTAATTATTATCATTTCTTCCATCTTTTATATTTTGCATACTTGATAGACGTCATAGGAGGGATAAAAGCAAGTTTAAAAAATATTGAATATGATTAAAACTACAATTAAACTTATTTCTGTTAAATATTGTTTTATTTACATGACATAACATTTATATAATATATGCATCACCTTTGTAAATCTGTTTCAACATTTGTAAAAGTGTTTTTCTGTTTGTATTTTTTAGATAATTATGCACATTTGTAAATTAGTTGTAGCATTGCATTGTATGAAATGTGTGTGTTTATTGATGGATGATGGACAGAATGCTGGATCACTACCTACTGCTGTTTTCAGGAGGTCTTGGTAGCTTTTCTTCTCCTGCAGCTCAGCTTGTGATGTCCATGCTGAACTAGCAACAAGTTCAGGCTGCTGCCACGCAGCAAACTCATTCTGATCACTTTTAATAAGAGGGCTGTTCCTCTGATACCACACATTTACAGCTTTTTAATCACATACTATCATACATTCTGAAGCCAAACTGGTGATAGCTCAACAACTTGTGTTTTTACTCAACTTATCAAGTCTCCCCGTGACCCTGAAAAAGGAAGAAGTGGGTCAGAAAATGGATGGATTATCAAGTCTATGAACAAAGCCTTTTTCTCTAATGTTTGAAAGCTGATGAAGCAATGATACTGGTCTGTAGTTAGAGCTGCTTATATTAACACTCTAATACATGGAACACTTTCACTGTTTGATTATTTATTACAAATAAACCACTTTGGAATGATTTATTGGAGACACACAACTTATTTTACTATATATTTTTACATTATCTTGAATTAATAAAAAGTTAATATCAAAACAATAAGTTTACAATGTGAACTATTTATTTTTAATCTACAAAATGAAAAAACAATGAAAATAAAGTTTTATTGACTCGACTTTTTTGGAATTAATCTGTGTTTCTTGGCTCAACAATCTCCTTAGTGAGGTCGTATCCAACATTCACCAAATACCTGTTATATTCAGGATTAATATCTGTTATTCTTTCACTACATCATTACTCTTTATTAAATTATTTGGATAATTTGCTGATTTTTAAAAAATGATTTAATTTACAACAGTCCATGTTTTTTTAGTGTTACTCATATACTGCTACAATTTTTCATGTTAATATACAGTATATATTTTAAAGTTGTCATAATGTTTACTCCTTGGTTGTTTTTATATCACGTATGCTTATCTTCTGCTTCTTTAGGTTTATAAAGCTTTTATTCTGGACATTTATCTTAGTGCATACAGTCTCTAAGGCCTCAGTAATCCAAGGCTTGTTCTAAAGCTTCTGCTTCCTGCTCTTTGTTTAAAGGACAGTTTTTCTCATGTAGCATCACTAATGTGGACATAAAGACATCATAGACATTGTTTGGATGATCACATTGATAGATCTAAGCCCAGCTCTGGTTTGTAACTGGAAGCTGTTCACTGATATCACTTCTAAATAATCCTCCATCTACTTTCCAATCAGCTGAATGTGTCCAAATGTTAATGATGGATGTGTCAGTGTCTAATGTGACTCTGCTTGGCTTTAGAATGACTAAGAACAGGCCACAGCTGTACATTGGATGTAGAACATCAAAAGTCTTTATGTGTCTGTTTGGAGTCATAATATTAATAATGAAGTCACTCCAAACACTTTGTATTTTATTGAATCATCAGAGTTATGAAACATGTCAGCTAATGTGTTCTTCAGTGTGTCAATGCACCACCCTGGTGTTCTGTATATACAACTTTATATTATATTCATTTACACACTTAGACATGTGATTAACCTGGACACACCTCCACTCTGAGTCCACATACAGGGAGACTCCGCCCCCTTTTAATCAGTGCTGTTCATTGGGAATAATTCATATCCTTCTAGAACCAAAACATGAACTTTTTCACTGTCTCAGATGTTGATACAACACTACATTTAAATAAAAAGCCTTATTAATGTAGGAACAATCTCAAACTAAAGAATTCTGCACTTGTTTGACTCATTTTATCAGAATTTGTCAGAAAGACATCATGACTGGATGTGAAAGCAGCAGTTACTCTAAAAGTTTATTTTTAAACTCCTTCAGCTTCACTAAACACTCAGTTTCCAGAGGAACCTTCACTTCCTGTTCTTAGATCCATCCAGTGGATGTTCTTCTCATGGGAACCATGTGTGTTTGATGGAGGATTATGTGCTATCCAATGAAAAGCTCTCCCTCTCTCTGACATGTTTCTCTGTTCAAAGAAATCCAGCACAGACAATAACACGTCTTTATTTAAAGGAACAAAGCTTCACTGGACATTTGATATCATTACATTTACATTGATTCAAACTTTATGTCAGAAGGAAGATTTAAGAAGAACTTTAGGATTTATCATGGTTACATAGAACATTGTAAGTTCTAAAGAAAGGCTGGACAGGCTAAAGAACAGATTAAAGAACATTTCAGAGTTAGAATAAATCTATGAGCTGTAATCACAGAGTTGATAGAAATGTAAATATGGTGATAAAATGGGAGTGTTTGGACACTTTGGGCTCCCCTTCCCCTGATATTCATTCAGCACACTGCATGATCCATTCACAGGCTTTAGGCAGGGTTTCCCTGTCAGGAACCATTTCATCACATTCACTTCAACTGTAGAAAAACATACTTGATCTGATTATTACATCTATTGGAATGTTACTAGTTTTGTAGACTAATGATTATTATGTACATTATACAAACACATGATGAACATCATAGACTGTCTTTATATAGAATGTGTGTCAAACTCAAGGCCCGGGGACCAGATCCGGCCCTTTAGAGCATCTAATTCAGCCTGTAGGAGAAAGTAAAAATGACCTAAAACATGAATTATTGTGTAAATTCTAAATTAATTCAGTTGTAGATATCACAACTCCTCTAAAAACAAATAATTTTAAGTTAACTCCACAATATTAGCAGAACTCACAGTTTTCCCACACTGACATCACATGATGGAGTTATTTTTAAACTCAAATTGTTGCAGGAACTCTCAGTTTTTGAAAGTTATGCAATTTTTCCAAAATTATTCCACAACATTTGACAAAATTACAACGAAGTCACTCATAAACTAAGGCTGGTTTTCCTATAATCTGCAGGCCTTTGAACCCCAAACTGGTCCGTATTTGAACCCTCAACTAAAATGAGTTTGACAGCCCTGATATAGAATCTGTCATTAGTGTATAATAATAATAGAATCATTCTTCATATACATCATGTATGAATACAGAAGCTATAGAATGTATATCCTGTATAGAAAGTGAACAAAGGGAAACTTCTTCCTGCTTCCTTTCCAACTGATCATTGTATTGATCTTTTCTTTCAGACCACACCTTCAAAGATCAACAACTTCCTGAACTGTTGGTGTCCATTTTCCAGCTGACAGCAGGTTTATGTTGGAATCCTGTGCAGCCTGATCTCTGGGTTCTTCAGTCCAACACTGGAACCAGAAGGTGTTGTCACCATCCGTGTGTCGCTGGGATCTGAAGATGATTCCTGCTCCATGTCTCCATCCACACAGAGATGTGAGTGGAGAACAGATGAAGTGCTGAAGGTCTTCCCACACTCATCACATCTGAGAACATTCTTCTCATGAACTCGTTGGTGGTGATTAAGGTGAGATTTCCTCTTGTAAGATTTTCCACATGTGTCACATTTATGAGGTCTTTCTGATGAGTGGCTGGTTTGGTGACGTTTTAACTGTTGATATGTTGTAAAAACTTTGTCACACTGGTCACAGGGACACACTTCATGTCCAGTGTGAGATCTCAGGTGTTCAGTGAGGTGTTGTTTCTGTTTATATATTTTCCCACAGTGGTCACAGCGATACAACTGTGCTCTGGAGTGAGTCTGCATGTGCCTCGTTAAATTTGATCTTCGTGTAAAAGTCTTTACACACTGTTCACATCTGTGAGCTTTGATTCCACGATGAATGAGGACATGTTGACTGAGGTGTCCAGATTGACTAAAAGTCTTTCCACAATCATCACATTCAAACTTTTTAACTCCAGTATGAACGACTTTGTGACTTATTAAGGTAGAACTCTGGTTAAAAGCTTTTCCACACTGGTCACAGTTAAATGGCTTTTCTCCAGAATGGATTCTTTGATGTTTATTGAGGTTTGATTTACAGCTAAAGGCCTTCCCACACTGGTCACATGTATGTTTAGCTTTAACTCCAGCTTGGCTCTGCTGTTGAACTCTTTGCTCTGAAGTTTTTCTCTTAGATTTGTTTCTTTGTTGTGGCTGAGCTTCATGGTCCTGAGAGCGTTGAGGTGTCACTTTGTTCTGGCTTCCAGAGTCCTGTAGAACAGTTAGAGATTAAACACAGAGAAGGAACCAAACAAACATTTGTGAATCAGTTGTTAAACCTCCAGCCCTAAACCAGCTCAATGTGGAAAAATGGATATTGGCGCATTAGCGCCCCCTACAGAGTGAAGACAATTTAATATGAGACAAATGTCCTATTGTAACCACTTTTCATAGGGTGTTTCACTGACAGGGTTCAAAGTTGCTGCAGATCTTCTAAAGAAGTGGGACACCAAAAGAGATCCATGGATTTTTGTTAAGTTTTACAGAGTTTGCAGGGCGGAGCCGTGAATCTTGGCCTTTTTTGTTTTGTTTTTTTAAATACACATAATGACTCCAAAAAACATACATTACAGAAAAATACACCAAACAAAATAAAATGTAAAAATTAGTAAAAAAAACAAAACAAAACACATTTATCATGCACATGTCTCATAAAATTAAACCAGGGAAATCACACTTGCTTTTTATAAATGATTTTTTATGAATGTAGAAAGTGAGAAACTTCCTTTACTTCTTTTATCAATTAATTAATCTAAATCTAATTTTAAAATCATATTTAATTTACAGAATACCATACCAGATACTTGTTAAGCTTATTTTCTACAATGCTTGTCCAGCTTGAAAGAACATGGATGGAACACAAGTAAGACGTGAGATCACCTCAGCTTTTAAAAGTTTATTCAGTTTTGTTGTAGGTTTTGTAGCAGGTTTAAAACCTTAAAGAAAAGGATGAAAAAGAGAGAAAGGAAGAATGAGCTCTAATCAAATGTTTTTAAAAGAATGAACCACCTGATCTTTTCCTATTTTAAACATTTTATTTATTAAATAAATTAATTTTCTGCTATTTAATGTTTAATGTTTTTAAATCAACCTACAATGTTTAACTATTTCTATTTGTAAAATTAAATCATGTGCTTTGCTGTACAAATTTTATCTATTTTAAAGTCTAACTTTTTAACAATGTATTTTACCCATAAACTTATTTATTAATTTTAGTATTTATGTAAATGTATTTATCTGAAACTCTTAACCAATATTTATTATTCTTAACATATCTGTGATTTTATTCTTCATTGTTTTAACCTAAATTACACTATGAAATCACTATATATATATATATTATATCAATTGGATTAAATAGTACCTTAATGTATTTTGACTAAGATGTCACTAAACAAACAAACTGGTAAAGCCAAACACTTTGGCTGTAGAGTTAACTTACATTTGGGTCAAAATACATATAAACATGGAATCAGCCTGTGTACTTTAACATGACCTATATTCTAACTTAAATACGTGCTTTTAGGAGCTTAAAATAAACATAATAATTCAATAAATCTGAAGACACTCACTAACAACATCTCTGAGCTCCTCCACTACATCATCTGAGAGTCCAAACACACAGGTGTGATAGATTTTCAGTCAAAGTAGTAGAAGGAGGAGCTTAGACCTAATACTTATTTATTTATTTTTTATTTTATTTATTCAGTTTATTTCCGACATGGTTACATTCACTTTTTTTTTTTTTTTCCTTTTTTGTACATGCCGAAAAAGGAGACGAGAGAAGCAGTTTGCTTATCCGGGTCCCGTCCCCTGTTTTACCATCGCAAATTTACATGGGTTTACATGTCTCTCTGGTCAAACATTCTTGATTTCTTCTGAACGTCCATCTGTAGTCAGTGTTGTCCTCTCTATCTTTGTTTTTGTTGGCCTTGTTCCCTGCCAGACGTTGTTAGCATTCCTCCAGTTCAAGAATAGTTCCTCTTTCGAAGGTGTTTGGAAGGTTTTTCCCTTTTCATCCACAATGTCACCTTGTTTTGTCTCTACATCAAGGGTAATCCAGCTGTTGTTAGTTCCATTGGCAGTGTTGTATCCTCCACTGTCTGATGATGGGATCAGATCCAACTTGTATAAACACATCACTACATCCCAGTTCACAAGCAAGGCAGTATTTTAATGTAATATATCTTAGTTCATAAGCGTGTTTCTAACTGCTGTTGTTAGTTCTATTGGCAGTGTTGTATTTTCCACTGTTAGATTTAACTTGTATAAACACATTATTATATCCCAGCTCATAAGCAAGGCAGTAATTTCATTGTATAAAAAAAAAACGTGTTTCTAACTGCACATATGACAATAAACACTTTGAATTTAAATTTAATGTAATCCTTAATCACCCCACCACCTAGCAATTGAAATGAATAAATGACAGACCTTTTTTACTCTTGGTTTCACATTTAAATCGGTCTCCGTAAAATAATCACAGTCTGAGTTTTGTTTCCAGTGTTTATATAGATCTGGGTCCATATCCATGATTACCATCAGTAGTGTTGTTGTTTAGGTGGATCCTTCGTATTTTCCCAAGTTGTCCATCGTTTTGATAAGAACTGGTTTTCCGTCCTCTTCTTCCAGGATGTAAATCCTGCAGTTTTTTGACCAAGTCTTGACAATCTTTCCTTCTTTTTTTATTTGACGTGCCTTCCATGCAATGCTTGCATTTTGTTTCGTCAGGTTTTCATTGATGTATACCTTCGTTCCCTTGAGTTTTTTTCTTTGCTTGAGTATTTCTCCTTTGAATTTTATATTCGTGAAGGTTATTTTTACAGCTCTGGTATCATTTCTCTTTGGCAGGAGATGGCAGGAGTTGATGTTGTCAGGGTTCAGGACAATGTCCTTCAACTT
>NW_021144966.1:0-128721 GCF_900634775.1 Gouania willdenowi | reverse complement strand
CCAAAAGAGTCAAAAGACACATGAGCTCTAGAGCCACAGGTTACAGACCCCTGCCCTAACCCAAGAAATACCAACATATACCAAATGTGTCAGAATTCAGTAAATGACACTTAATGACAGTCTTCATGACATCTCATTCATGCTAATGTCATAAGAATGACATTAATGATAGCGTAAGGTCAGCCTTATACATGAAACTACAAATTAACAAATAATCTAAATTTCATTTTGTGCTTTCGCTTTTTAATTTTACTTACCTCATTGATTCATGTTATTGTTTTTATCTTTTTTGTAAAGTGTGCCTGATTGTTATGAAAGGAGATCTTAAATAAAATGTATTATTATTATTAATAATAAGATAATGAACAATTGTTATTAATTCCTGGTGCAAGAAGTGACTTTCTTATCATTGCTAAATTTGAGAAAAATATCTATCATTATCATTACACAGTAATTAGTAGAATCGTTTAACTACATATGATGCAAACAATAATAACATTGTAAACTACAATATTTGCATTTCCTGAATAAAATACAAGTGAGGATGCAGGTGCTGGTCCACGTCACACTGCATTAGCTTAACATTAGCTAGCATTAGTCTAGCATTATCATTAACCTAACAATAACACTAACCTTGCATTAGCCTAGCATTAGCACTATCCTAGCATTAACATTAGCCTAACAATAGCATTAATCTAACATTAACACAAAGTTAGCATTTGCATTAACCTGACATTAGCACTAACCAAACATTAGCATTAACCTAGCATAAACCTAATATTAGCATTAACCAAGCATTATCATTAACCTAGCATTAGCATTAATCTAGCATTCCCAACCTAGCATTAGCCGAGCTATAGGCTATAGGATAACAAGTGCCTGCTGCATCCTCACTAATGAGTTGTCAGAGGAAGCGTTTACTTGTCGTGTGTGTCGCTGGCAGTGTCTTCGTTGAGAGTGAAGAGTTCTCGGAGCTCGCCCAGAGAGAAGTGGCGCTCCACGTCCTGTTCCTCATCCACTACACAGCTGCTCAGCGCTTTCTTATGGGCCTGTCTCTGCAGGATCTTCTCCTCAATGGTCCCAGTCTGTCAGCACGCACACACACACACACACACACACACACAATTAAAGGACTGGCGACTGGTTCTGCTCACAGCCAAGTGCACAGAATTGATTTTAAATATATGTTAGTTTATCACAATAAAGGATCTTTCCCATAACTCTCAAAAAGTAACTAAAAACCTCGCTTTCCTCCTGACCTGCCACGAGGAGGGAATGATTGATCAGTAAGATGGCGCTGGTGTATGTGGCCTGTCGTCTACCTCTGTCCCACTATTTTTGTGATTTTATTGTTTTTGACGCTTCTTATTAATGACATCGACTCCCTCCTGGTGCATCACCGTCGACACTTTTGGATCTTCATTTTTCTGCCGTTAATTTGAGGCAAAAAGAGCAAAAAACTTGTGATCCTTTCAACTCTTGTGGAGTGCCACCTTAAATAGCCCGTACCACATCCTCACCTGCCTGGAGACACCGCAGGAGGACACAGAGGCAACGAGGGTCGGCTGTTAACTCAAGGCTTCCCTTGTGCTCTCATCAGATCTTGGATTGATCCACTGCATACCCTGGCACTTTGTGATCCTGCGATCTCCTACTGGTTCCCGTGGTGGGCTCTGGAGTCGACCCCCAGTCCGGTGCTGTCTTTCAAATCTCAGGACACACGGAGAAACTGGAGAATCGGTGGGCATCTGACTTGGGCTCCGTGCCTTGCCTCTACTCAGGATGGCCCTCTCGGTTCCTATCAGGATGGCGCTGGTCATTGCAAGATCCCTGGCAAACAGGTTCCAGTGGATTGGATTTTCTCTTCGTAACTGAGGCCTGGCTACGCGTTGGCGAGTCCACTGCTCTCTCGGATCAGTTGCCTACTGACTGTTTATTTTTTAATAGTCCGAGAAAGTCTGGTAAAGGAGGAGGTCTAGTGACTATTTTTAAGAAGAGCTTTGTTTGTAAACAGCTCTCAGCGCCATCTCCTCCGTCCAGCTTTGAACTGTTTCTACAGTATTTGTGCTGGGCTGATCCCAGCTGGTACTGTGTGCTGTGATTTACAGACCAAATACAACAAGGATTTTATAAATGACTTTTCAGACTGGTTGGCCGAACTAATGCCAAAGTATGATTGATTGTTTTTTAATTGTTCGGCATTTCAACATGAGATCCACAAAGTCATGTGTGTTGTCCTGACAACAATCTTGGTGCAATGCGTAGTGGGTCACACACACCAGTTAGGTCATATTCTGTATTTGTTCTTGTGTAATGATGTCTATTTTAAATTTGAATGTGGGTGATGCAATTTTATCTGATCATAAACCTGTTGTTTTTTACTTTTCCTTTGCACACAAATTTAAAGCTCCAGCTCCAGCCTCGCTCTCCAATGTGGTTAACTCCTCCACCACAATACTTTACTTCTGACTTCACTGAGAACTCTTTGGTGACTCTGGGTAATCTGTGAGCTTAGATACAGAGCATCTGCTCACACAAGCTGAATGTCTAAAAACTCTGGACTTTGCGGTGCTGCTAAAAATGAAGCGTTTAAAACCTAAACCTCAGCCTTGGTTTAACGATGTTACCCGGATCCTCTCATTGATGGGCCTCAGCCAATCAGCTTCGATGCCTCCACTGAGCTCTGTAACACATTTTTGCAGTTTTTTATTAATAAGGTTGCTCATGACCCTTCTATCTTTGTCCCCTGCTCAGCTACCTTTATTCAGTTTGAGCCGACATCCTTACAGAAATTAAAGGAAATTGTGGATCATATGAATCCTTCAGGCTCCCCTACTGATGATATTCTGCCACGCCTTTTTAAAGACATTTTTCTCACGCTCGGACCATCAGTTCTTGCGATCATAAATAGCAGCTTGACTTCTGGTGTTGTCCCTGTTGCTTTTAAACATGCTGTAGTAAACCCACTTATTAAGAAACCTGCCCTTCATCCCTCAGTCTACTCTAACTTTAGACCCATCTCTAAGCTCCCATTCTTGTCTAAAGTTTTAGAGAAAATTGTTTTTAACCAGATAAATGATTTCCTCTCTGCAAATAACATTTATGAGGATTTTCAATGAGGTTTTAAACAAATTCACAGTCCAGAAACTGCACTGTTGAAGGTTTTTGTAATGATATCTTCTTGGAAACGGATTCAGGGAACACAGTGATCCTTTTGTTTTTAGATCTCACTGCTGCTTTTGATACGGTGTACTAGGTGGGCGATATGGGAAAAATATCATATCACGATTTTTACTTGTGAAATCACAATCACGGATTTTATCACGATTTTTTTCATTCCAAATCATTTAGACTATTTTCACCGTTCTTTTACCAATAAAAAAAACCAAATCACCTTCTTAAAACATTGCCCTAAATGGAAAAAGGAATATAAAGATCATTTAGGACAAGGAATTATCTTTCTTTTTTTTTTTTTTTTAAATTGTATGTAAGCAATTCATCAAACTGGTTTCTAGTACAATTAACATCAAACAAAAAAGCTGACAAGTTATTTTAGTCACACAGTCTTTTTACTTTGTTTAACTAAAGTGGTGTAGCATTAGCATTAGCAACACTTGCTACATAACATGCATCATATCAGTCTAGTGATTTCTATTTGTTATTGAGGTAACACACTCATATCAATAAAATCCTACTTTAAGCAGTGTTTGAATCCCTCATTTCACACAGTTCAGACAATCATATACTTTACAAAATAAAACGTTACTGCTTTGGTTACATTAGGCCTGGGTGATATGGACCAATACTCATATCTCTATATCAAAATGGCACAAGGTGATATAAACTTCATTTATTATAATTTTTTTCAATAGCTTTACAAGAAAAACAATATTGGGTCAAAGTCAGTGGAGCCACAAAGACCCTTTTACTAATGACTAGCAACACAATAACAACAGTTTGTGTCACTTTTGACTTTTTCCTTCATTAGGCTGAAATGTGATTAAATTATGTAGTGTTGCTTGTTTCAGGGCAGCTCTGAGTATGATGAAAAGTAGTTTTTACAAGTAAATCACATTCAGGACACTGTCTCTTTAAGAATTATGGAAACAGCACCGTTAGCTACAGCAGCAGATCTCTGCTACAGCGCAGGCGACAGAGAGTTAGTTATAGAAGAGAAACACATGCAGTGTTTCTCAAACATATTTCAGTGTTCAACACTCAGAACTGATGGAGTTTAAACAGACAGACAGACATCTGCACTGAGCCTCGTGACAGACAGGCGTTAACACGAAGGAGAACAGCACTCTAAGCTAATTCTGTGTCCGTACACTGGGGGGGGAGCCGTGTCTGCATCATATGACTGTGTAATGGACCACAGACATATGACGCAGACACGGCACCACAAGGGTTAAAATGTGAACTACAGACGATTCTACAATCTCCGTGATTTGGGAGATCATCGTCATGTTGAAATCCTTAACGATCTAATATCATCATATCGCACACTCTCGATTAGAGCATTGAATTGGGCTCAATGGGGCAGATCTTAACTGGTTTTACTCATATTGTGCGACAGAACTTTATTGTAAAAATTGACTGTTTTACATCTGACTCTGTGCATCCATCTTGTGGTGTTCCTCAAGGGTCTATCCTTGGTCCCCTTCTTTTTGCTCTGTACCATCTACCTCTGGGGTCTATAATGAGAAAATATGGCATCTCGTTTCATTGTTATGCTGATGATTGTCAGATTTAGATGCCCTGATACCCAATGATTCCTGTCCTTTTGAACTGTTTAAATGAGGTTAAGGCCATGGATATCTTTAAATGTTTTTAGTTTTAATGAATCCAAAACAGAGCCTATTCTGTTTGGTTCAAGCAAATCCAAAGTCTTGTTCAGTCGGGACTCTATGAACAAATATTCAAAAAAGTCTGTGACCGTCATCGTGGACTCTGATTTACTTTAATAAAGATGTCAACTTTACGTTTTAAAAAAGAGCTTCTTTCAGCTGTGGTGCATTGCTAAGTTTAAACCTGTTTTAGGTAAGAAAGAACTAGAGACCGTTATCCATGCTTTTATCACAACACAACTGGACTAGTGTAACTCTGTCTATGTTAGGCTCACCTCCAGCTGGTACAAAACACTGCTGCCCTGTTATTGACTGGTAAAAGAAGGCAGGAGCATAAAACACCTCTTCTCTCCTCCTTTCACTGGCTCCCTGTACGCCAAAGAATTGATTTTAAAATTATTTTATTGACATACAAATGTCTAAATGGCCTCCATCCATCCGACAAGTCTGAACTTCTTCAGCCATACACTCCATCTCGGGCTCTACGCTCAGCTGGCCAGCAGCTCTTGGCCGTGCCGAGGACGAAAAGGAAGTCCAGAGGGGATCGGGCCTTCTCTGCGGCAGCTCTAAGGCTATGAAACGAGATAAATATAAGAGAGGCTCCTTCTGTTCCCATTTTTAAATCTCTTCTGAAAAAACAGTTGTTTGCTGTGGCTTTTAACACCGTCTGAGTCTATGTCATTTTTAATTGTTCAATGTTGTATTTCTCTTATATGTTATATGTTTTATTGTACAGCGTTTTGGTCAAACCTTGTTTGTGTTTAAACATGCTTTATTAAAAAATTGGAATTGGAATTTAAAAAAATGCCTTGATTATGGGCGGGAATCCTGGAGCAGTTAAGACATGCCCAGTCCACACTATTAAATCTCCAATTACGGTAACAATCTATGCTATGCTAACTAGCTACTCAATACTCAATATACCTCTCTATTCACTCTTCTCTCAATCCAACCTACTCACCACAGATTGTCGAGACCACAGTTGATTTATCAAAGGACCGGGGGGCTAACAATGCTTGTTTGTGACACAAGATGGTCCCAAAATGTCACATGATCTTGTTCTCAGCCAATAGCAAAAATCAATTGTAATAGCTGGGTTTCAACACATAGAAGGCAGTCACTCACATTTTACAATAAAATATGCCAAATTGAAATACTTTGACTAAAATGTTGAGAGTTGGACCAAGATCAATCAACAGCATTACTTCATACCCAAATACATTTGTATTCAGTAGAAAAAGTGGTTTTGGGGTTTAGTTATTCTTTCAGGAGGGAGTGTTGTGTTTAAGTTTTTTGTTGCTGATTTAATGTGGTAGTATTTTCATTCTGTTAACTGTGTGCACTCACAGAGAGGAGCCTGTAGATGTAGCAGGTTTTCTTCTGACCGTCTCTCCATACCCGAGCCATCGCCTGCTCGTCGTTGGCCGGGTTCCAGTCAGGATCAAACATGACCAGACGATTTGCACCAATCAGGTTGAGGCCACACCCCCCAGCCTTACTGCTCAGCATGAAGATGAACTCTGGGTTCTGAAAAACAAATGCATTCAGGTGCAGTTCCTTGGGTGTGTTCAAAATCCCATACTAGCGTACTACTCACATTAAGTCAGACGTCAAAATGAGTATGTAGTGCGCTCACACTAGATAGTATGAAAAGATTGAGTACGTGAGAAATACCCAGATGTATGCTATATCGAGACATTTCCTAAGTATTGCACGGTGGGCACACTAATCACACAGAACCGCCGCATGATGCATTGCAAGCAGAACGTAAAATGGTCATGGAACCGGCTTCAAGCTAAAAAATTAACATCCCCATTTCAAAACCCCTTTTGTAAATAGGGCTCTTGTTTTGAAGTTAACTGGAAGTTTTGTCAATAGCATGGAGGTTCTCCCAAAATCTCTGAAATGTGGGAATTAAATGTGTTTTCCGCAAGTTTTATGGATCAAATGAGCACATGTTGATATTCTACCTGGTCACTTTCTCACTTAAAATGTTTTCAGAACTTTCAAAGGTAGAGAATCAACAGAGATATTTAGCCTCAGTGTTTCAGATTTTTGTCGTTATAGGTTCCAAAAGCATTTTGGAAAACTTGGAATTATACTTCAATGGGAACGGTCCATCATCCTAATCATACTATTAATATACAGTAGACCGCATATACTCGTTGTGATTGTAGAATGTTAGTGGGACATTTCGAACACAGCCCTCATTTCTCATATCTTTCATTCTTGTTCCACAAAGTCACACTCACAGACTGAACGTTGAACCTTTCAACAATCTTGGCCCTTTTCTTGATGGACATGGTTCCATCCAGGCGAACATACTGGTATCTGGAACAGACCGACACAAAGGTTCACACGTCAGAGAAAACTAATGACCAAGGTCGGACATGGGCAGCGTTTCCAAAGCACCTTCTAGATCTGCACAGCTTCTCAAACAGGTCCAGTGTTTGCGTGTAGTTGGAGACAAGAACCACCTTGTCACTCGTAGTGGTCCTCGTCATGGCCATAAGTAGTCCAGAACCAGCATTTTTCCTAAAACAGAACAAGTTATGATTAAAAATGTGTGTGCAGCTTACAAACCACTAAACAGAAATTTTATAAAAACTACAATTTTATTAAACACAAAGCTGGGGAACCATGTTCGAGTTCTGTGGCTTACACTTATGTAGTTAAAAATGATTAAAATATGTTTCATTTCAAGTTTTCCCATTTCAGTTCTGTTGAGGATCATTTTATCTTCTTTTTAAATAAATTGAAATTGAGGGGTATACAAACAGGAATAAGGCTCAGACGCCCACGCCAAAGACATTAACACCAATATCTTCATTGATTAGGAAGCCTGACAAGGTAACCATAAGATGAAAAACAAATTAGATGATACATAATATTTTTAGTGTATTTTACAGATGATTTAAGACATGTGTCAAAACTGACCCGTTATCAAGGGAGATGCTAACAGAAAGCTATCACAAGAAGAATGTTGTGTTTCATGGGGTTATTTATTAAAGGCTCAGTAATTGTGATTAATTAAATTTGAACTTTAGTAATTGTAAACGTAATTGTAATTGACTTTTAGTGGAAAAATAATCATTATAATTTTAAGTGTAAAAAATGCTGGTCACTATAATCATAATTTTGTTGGAATTGAGCATAGATACTTAAAGACGTTATTGTAATTGAAATATGTAATTGAACCCAACCCTGGCTAGTAGTGCTGACTCATCACTGAAAGGCATCACAGTCAGGGAAAAAGATTGATAGATATCGATCTCTACGTACGGATACATGGACACATCTTTCCTAGGGAAGATTTCCAAGGAAAAGTTAATAGTGTTGTGGACATGAAGCAGTCGAATACTTCAACACTTCAACTGTTTATATGTGGCACTCAATGCCACATATAAACAGTGTGCTTCACAATCTAAACAAAAACAATCAACTAATTAAAACAATAGAAAAAAATAAAATGAATGAGTTGGGAGGGCGTGTCCATAATAGTCCCAATATTACTGCGGATCCCACATAATGCCTCATTCAAATTTGAAAAGTACGTCTTCAAATCAGAGTTTTGAATCAAGTGTTATTTTTTGTCTCTACAGTGTGTGTGAGTATTTATTATTGAGGGCCTATAACAAGCATGAGTAACTCTATAACTACATTCATCATCAACTTCATCAATTCAACAATTCACTTTTGGCTTTAAAGTTATGACGTAACAAAGACAAAAAAAACTATAACTTGAGCGTCTCTTCACAAACATTGGCCCTCAGAGAGTTATAAATGCAGGAGATTTCTTCCTGTTAAAAGGGAGTTGTTTCTTCTCACTGTTGCTAAATGCTTGTTCATGTGGATCTTGTTGAGTTTTTTCTTTCTTATTATGAATTTTATATTTTGATAAACGTATTGAGATGACTGCTGTAATTTGTGCTATACAAATAAAGTTGAATTGAATTAAACACTCTAAGAATCTTTATCATATGCAATAGGACTTGGTAGATTGTTGTCATAAAACTGGAGATTTAGCCCCGAGCTATTAGAGCTAGCTATTAGATAATAAGCTGCATTACTTGTTGAATGTGCTTCCGATGAGGACGTTCTATTATATTTGTTTAATTCAAGGAAGCTGATGTTGATGTTTACAGGTTCTCACCTGAAAGCTGCGGTTCCACAGCTTTAGGGCAGTAGCCTGAAGGAAACAGGTCCAGTGCTCCCTCGAAGCCTTCGTTCCCTTCCACACATTTGTCATAGATGAGAGCAGGGTCTGGTGGAGAGCACAGTCAGGTGTGGAGATACGACCATGATTTGAACAGCAGGTGATGCAGAACTCACGATTGCAGAGTTTCTTCAGTGAAGTGATGGAGGACAGAGAGGAAACACTGATTCTGTCCTCCTGTAAGGACTGCATGGCCTGCTTCAGGAAGCGTTTGTAGAGCTGTGTCTGTAGAGGAGTCAGCCTGCAGGGCATCATGTACTCAGAGTCTTACATAACACAGACATACACGTGTGTTCCTGCAGCTTCTTTTTACACTCAAAGGCTCCTTACCTGCAGCACACAACCTGCTCGATCTTCACAGGAAGATACTTGGAGAGGATATCAGATGTTCTCCTGATCAAACACCTGTGGATGCAGGTCAAAGAAATCCAGACAAAAAACATACAAAGTGAAACAGCTGAAATAATTAAGACAAGGCAGAAAATCAGCCGTCCTCGTACGCAAGTGTAGAAAATCCTCTGCTTCGACAAACATTAGAGAAAGAATGGATTCTCAGCTAGGTTCAAGTAAATGGTGAAGAGTTTGTTATGGAATCAGAACAGTACCATAATGAATGAACTCTTGCAGTTGTATTTCAGATTCACAAATGCACACGATCTGTTTCACAAATATATATTTTATGCAAAATTGTAATAGAAATTCTGAAATGCACAAGCTCTACTTCACATTTTGAGGCACACTTGTAATATAAATCCAAAGGTAATGAAAATTTCTGAATATGCGTTTACAAACTGCTTCTGTGCTGTGAAACCTCTGTGCATTTGTGAGAGAAATGTGTGTGGTCAATTATGAGACTGCCTTCACGTAGCGGGTCAACAAACGTCACCATTGGCTGATAAAACTGATTGACAGATTCATCAGCCAATCAGGTGTGTTTGGTTTCAGCCAATCATATAGCTTCTTACATTTTCTCCACACTCTTGTTTGAACACTGCATATGCGCACATATCAGTAGCTCTGCAATTGGTTTAAAAGTGTTGAGTTTTTAAACTTCTTCTTCAAATAATAATAATAATATAAAAAAAACATGGGCAATATATCGATATTCAAGATATATCAAGTTTTCCATTTTGGCGATATAGAAATGTACAATATCACTTATATCAATATATTTTTAGTTTATAGCTCATTTTGGATTTAGACTTGTTTTAGGGATCAGTGCCTTCACTACTTCTCAGAACAGCATGAAAAGCACAGTTAGATGGATTCATGAGTGCGTCCTAACCCAGATCTTTTCCTATACAGGTCATACTCCAGAACTCACTCACACATGCTGCCCCTTAGAGGAGAAAAAGCCAAATATGGCAGTATATTGTGCAGCGGTTTGTTAATAAAAGTGCCTGTGTGGCATTTTTCATCAGCAAATTTGAACTAGAATTGTCTTTCTGGTAAAATTTCTTTGAGTTAAAAATATCAAGATTTATATTGTATATTTATACGTCGCCATTTTGAGAAAAATATTGAGATATGACATTTCACCCATATCGCCCAGCCCTATTTGCAATCACATATTTTAGAACAATAATAAAGCTTTATTATTAATGATCATGCTAAGGCCATTCTAGTAGCCCCCACCCCCCTGTTATGACGCCCCCCAAATATGGAACCACTGCATGGTGGCATTGACTTTGAAGAGTTAACGGGTAGAAAGCAGTGAGTGTTTAAGTTAACAATTTATAAACTGAAAATATCTGATCCACTGAAAGAAGATGTCATTTTTCCACGTCTTTTCTCAATTACAATCGAAACACAGAAATTATGGAAAATCTTGTATCGTTCACATTTTCCCAAGTCATTCCTGAAGCAGTAAGGAAAGTCCTACTTGTGAGCTGGTGGCAAACCTGTTGACAACGCTGATCAGCTCCTTGAGTTTCTCCTCTCCTCGCTGTCTGTCTCCATCACTGGCATCAGCATCCCGACCCTTCAGGATGGGATGTTCAAAGCGCTTTTTAAACTCGTGGGCTGTGCCTGGTAGAGGGAGAAGAAATCACAGGTACTGTATGTGTGCACGAGGTGGACAAAGAGAGCGAGTACTCCTCACCAAGTATGCCAGCATTCACAAAGTGGACTAAGCTGAAGAACTCCAGCAGGTCGTTCTGGATCGGAGTCCCTGATATCAGCACTCCCCTCTGAGCGCTCATGGCGTTCAGAGCCTGGTACGTCTGGTTGTCAGAGTTTTTCAGACGGTGGCCCTGCGACACACGGCCATTACAGCAGTTCATCATTCCCTGATCGCTCCGATGGCTGAATGAGTTCAAACCACACGTACCTCATCACAGATGACGAGTCCCACTTTGCAGCGGTGCAGCACCTCAGCGTGCAGGCGGAAAGTCTCGTATGAGATGATGAGGATTGGGGTTGGTACTCGCAAACCATGCTGAGCAATGAAATTCTCTGGAAAACATGAATAAATGTCAAATTCTGTCCGTACTTTCTAATAAACACCAGAGTGTGAGCACATCATAAGCTCTTTAAAGCCTTCACTGACTGAATGACATGGAGTAAAACTAGTGACCTAGCCGTCAGCGGACCCCTTTACGCATTAACTTAGCGCAAACATGGTCCCATTGAGTACATGCTAGTTTAGCCAACTAGCCAGTTAACGTGGATTTCATTTCAAAATGTTTCCTGGGACCGCTTATTGAGTGCACCGCCCTCCCCCCTGAAAGCTTCGTGTATCGCAGCGGTGCTCCGTGAAAACGTGATCAGCTTTAATCATCTTCCCCTGCTCAGTGTTGGAACTGTTATGCCTGGCTAACTAAGAATAACTCAGTCCGTTCTGTAATTTTGGTCTTTTAATTCCAGCTTTTTGTCCGTGCTTCATAGGTAAACATTCACAGTCAGCAAGCTACCTCAAGTACAAACGTTTCAATGGGAACTTCCGGTTTACAAAATAAAAGTCCGTTGGAGCAACGTTATTAGAATGTTACATTCGAACAACATCTCATCAGAGCTACAGACAGTGACGTGCCGTCAGGGTAGGTAAGGTAGGCAGTGCCAACCCAAGGGTGAATTGATATTTTTATTATTTGTTTTAATTATAATATAATTATAAATTATTTAATTTTCCATTTCCAATAGCCTACAGTACCTAAGTGTAAAAGTGTCAGCATTTTGTGATTTTCATAGCCCAAATTACTGCTATTTCCTGGAACAGCTGCAGTCTCACTCCGCTGTAAGGCAGAGGGAGGCCACGCCCCCTCCCAAAGGCACGTTGCTCCTCTGCCTCGGCTCCCAATGCGTGGTTTTATGTGTTTGCGCATGCGCAGTCAGGTCCCCAAGATGACAACCATTTACGTCCAAAGGCAGCGTAGAGATCTGCCTTTGGACGTAACCGCACTATGCTAAATGCTATACGTAAGTTCACAGTACATTAGTGAATAGATACCACGTGACCGCTGCTGCTATGTTCTCTAGCTAGTGGGCGGGATAACACTACAGTCAGGATGACAGCGCTAGAGACAATAAAGAAACTTTTTTTTGAGGAAAAACGACAGCTTTTAAAAGATGGGAGACCAACATCTGAGTTAATTTAATCTAAGTTGATAAAAACCTAATCAATAAATCTGATCAGATTCAGTAAACCATTGATCCCCGAGAGGAAATATGGTGACATTAATGCTGTTCTCATACATCTTTATATGACATAAGAGGAAGAAGAGTCTTCTTCCTCTTCTTATGCGGTGTAATCGTAATAATAATATTGTTGTAATAATAATATGTTAAACCTTTCCTGTTAAGCCTCCCAACCGTGGTCGAAAGGCACAGGGGAGATCCGGGTTCTCCAGGGCCGGAGGCTGCTACTCCTCCGGGGCTAACACCCGCTCGTCACACTCGGCAGAGTTGATACCGCCGGCGTATAAGAACCAGGCCGTGTCGTTGTTTCAAGGCTGCACTTTATTCCTCTCTTAAACACGTTTAACTCCCTAGCTATCTCCCAGTCGCCGTGTAGGACTCTCCCTCGTCTCCGCGGCTCTCTCCACACACCTGCGCGCGCGCACACCTACGTCACTCACCTGCGCCACTCACATTCACGCACTGAGCTGCCCTACCTTAGAAACATCTCACAACAAATAATAATTTTTCCGTCTCATAATTTTAATTTGACGGACTTCCGTCACCCTGACGGAAAACTTTAATCCCTGAGTAGCTATCTAATGATAGTAAAAACTTTCATTAGATTAAATGAATAAAAAAGGTTTCGGTTACATAGCCTATAATCAAAAACACTGACAGATATTCTGGAGATGGAGGATAAGAGCATTTTTAAACAGAGACACAGAGGTTAGAGAGCGGATCGATAATGGGAGAATGTTCCAGTCAAATGGAGCTTTATATTTGAATGAAAATTTACCGACTACTTTTTTGACTCTATGGGACTACAAGATATGGTTGATCAGCATGACGCAAACTGTATGACGATCTGAAAGGAATTATATATTGTTTTAAATAATCAGAAAAACTTAAATTAATACATTTAAATATAAATAATAGCCAGTGAAGCTGTCGTCTAGATGCCCGAGAGAGCCATGACAAATGTTCATACACTTGGCAGTGGTGAGTTCTGAAGGGACAGCGGAGGATAAATCTACACAGACTATTGTACGTGACATTAAGTGGTTGGAGAATCGTGGCAGTGGTGTTTTGATAAATAATATCACTGTAATCAATAATGGGAAGAATCAATTGTAAAATTATCCTTTTTCTAACTGAGTAACTAAAACAATTAACTGAATGATAAAGCAATTTTAAGCGATAAGAAATTTTGTTTGTAATAGTTTGTATATGAGTTTTAAATGACAGTAAGGAGTCTAGCCATAGACCAAGATATTTAAACTGATCAACAACTGGGACTGGTGACAAATCAGAAAAAGTAAGTTTAATCTCATTGGCTGAGACTGGGCGAACCCGCTTCTGGAACAACATAAAATTTGATTTCGAGTTATTGAGTAATAGTTTATTAGATTGTAGCCAGGATTGAACTGCATTGAAGTCATGCTGAATAGAGTAATTAATATCTGAGATATTAGATTTTGCAGAATAAATCACGGTGTCATCAGCATAAAGTTGGATGTTACAGTCATTGCATGCAAGAGGGAGATCATTAATAAATATTGAAAATAAAAGTGGGCCAAGAGAAGAACCCTGTGGAACACCTTTCTCAATAAATAAAAATTCAGAGTAGCTGCCATTGTAAAACACACACTGTTGCCGATGATGAAGGTAAGAATTGAACCAGAGGAGCGAAGACCTATCCAGGCCTATAGAATGAAGTTGTCTAAAAGCAAATAGTGATCGACCATATCAAACGCTTTGGAGAGATCTATAAATAAAGCACCAGTAAGCAGATTATTGTCAAAGCCAGAAAAAATACCATTGGTAAATTTTAATAAAGCAGATGTAGTAGAGAAGTGTTTTCTAAAGCCAGATTGAAATGGAGATAAGAGGTTATTGGTTGAGAGGTGTTCTGATAGTTGATTAAAGACTATTTTCTCATAGACTTTAACAATACTATTAATCATAGAGATTGGTCTGTAGTTATTGACATTACTAGTGTCACCCCCTTTATGCAGGGGGATGACCTTTGCACATTTCCAGGCAGAGGGAACTTCACATGTACTAAATGATAAGTTAAACAAATCGGCTAAAGGAAAACATAGAACATGAGCGGCAAGCTTGATAAACTTGGTCTCAATGCCGTCTGGACCAGCACTGCTATGAGAAAGTTCATTTATGATCTGCTCTACTACAGCTTACCCTACTGAATGAGAAACTGCTGCAAGATGGAGCATCAGAGGAAGAAAGTGAAGGAGGAGAATGGACCTGTGGAAGTTGTGAAAAATGTTGGCTAAAGGCAGAAGCAATCGCACCAGAGTCATTGGTAATTACATCATTAATAAGCATATTATGTGTTGCAGAGTTAGATTTACCTGATAATTTGTTTATTTGCTTCCAAAACTGTTTAGGATGTTTAAAGTTATTTGTAAGACTGTTTTTGTAATAATTTGATCTAGCATTTCTAGTTTGCGTGGTACATATATTTCGCAGGTGTCGATATACATCCCAGTCAGCAGCAAGCTTAGTTTGATTAAATGTTGACCAGGCCTTATCCCATTGTCTAAACAGACTGAGGAGTTCTCCATTCACCCAGGGAAGATGGCTTCCTTTAACTCTGATTTCTGTAAATGGAGCATGAAGATTAATAACATTTAGCAGTTCAGAGGAGAAATAGTCCCAGGCTTCATTTATGGAAGGTATTAAATAAAATCTGTCCCAGTTAATATTTAAAATATCGTTAATAAAGTTTTCACTGTTTAACCATTTTGTTCTACGAACTTTAATAATTTTTGGGGGGAGACATGGAGGTTTAATTTTCCATATACAATACACAATACAGTGATCGCTAAAACAACCAGATAACACACCAGAGTCTAAAAAGCGCTCAGGGTGAGTTACTAAGATCAGATCAAGAAGAGATTGTGATGTGGGACTAATTCTTGTAGGGTCATTAATCAACTGGGAAAAGTTTGAGCTATTAAAAATGTTTCGCTCAGATGCAGAGGAAGGAGCCAACCAGTTTATGTTAAAGTCACCCAGTAATATCATCTCATTATTACGGCCTAAGGATGAAACTGTAGACAATATATTTTTCACGGAATCAGAAGGGGAGTTAGGAGATCTGTAAATATTACCAATGATTTATTGTTTATTTTCATGCAAAATAACTTTTACAAACAGACCTTCAAAGTGCACTGGTTTTTCTTTTGGGTGAATAAGCAGAGATTGAAGATTAGATGCTGTAAAGGTGGCTACGCCGCCGCCTCTAGAGCCTCGGTCTGCTCTGTACAAAATATAATTCTCCAGATGAATATCATTGTCAGAGATGCTAGAAGAAAGCCATGTTTCAGATATTGTAATAATGCAAGGTTTATTGTAAGTTATCCAGGCTCTCAATTGGTCGATTTTAGGAAGTAAGCTTCTAATGTTCACATGAATCATTTTAAGACCATTAACCATACTTAATAAAAAAGAAAATATAGAGAAAAAATATAAAGCAATTTACAACAAATAAGAGTGAGAACAACCAGTCAAGAGCAAATATAATCATACATACACTTCCACACCACCACACAATCACACATACATACATAATACAAGAAACAGCAAACAGCAACAAAAACAAAACAGAAATCTCAGAACAGAAATCTCAGTCTGCAATATTAAATTAGGGAGATCTTCTTAGACTAGATAGCATACCAAAATGTATATCAATCAAAGACATAGGATTTGTTAGAGAAAAATTAAATAAACCCTAATTAATGTAACAAAACAGAAACCACTCAACCATTAATATTATTGACTTTATAACAGTCGAATCTGCTGCTCCAAACAGTCAAATAGACGGGATATGCATCAGGTGATTAAATCACGACAGCCACCGTTTACGGCAAACAGAGAACAGCGTGCACAATAGTCAGCAGTCAGCCGCATCAGATCAGAAACTTAAATATAAGTGACACGCAGAAAGAAGGTTTACAGACCAGAGTCGTGTGGATCATTTGGAAACGTTACGGATGTACACGACCACCTCATCAGGAGAACGGAGCAGTAGGAATTTGCCGTTATCTGCATGGATTCGAAGAGTAGAGGGATAGACCCAGTTGTACTGTATCTCCAGGTCACGGAGCTTCTTCTTTGCGGCATTAAAAGAGCGGCGCTTCTCCATCAGTGCCACACTGATGTCAGGATAAATATGCACTCTGGCTCCATTGTACACAAGCTCCTTTTTGTCGCGGGAGAGATGGAGAACTCTGAGCTTCTGCTGAAAGTAGAGGAACTTTACAATGATTGGCCGAGGACCTGCTTTGGAATCACGTCCGATCATTCCTGGAGATCGATGTGCCCTCTCGATGACCAAAGGAGAAGGGAGGTTTTCTTTACCGAAGAGTTGAGTGAGGAACTGCCCGACAAAGCGATCATGTCCCGGCCTTCGGAACCCTCTGGAACACGGACAAGACGTAGATTTGAGGACCTGCTACGGTTCTCGGCGTCATCCGCTTTTTCAGCCAGGTAAGCATTTTGTTTTTCCAGGGCCTTAACCCGTTCCTCCAGAGTAGACAGGGTGTCTTGATTAGTGCTAACCCTGGCTTCCAGCTCACCGACTTTAGCACCCATCGACACGAGCGACTCTTTCATAGAATCCATGCTGCTTTGAATGCAGTCCAGTTTAGAGTCAAAGTGAGACAACAAGTCATTTTTTAATTGCTGTAGGGTATCGATCAAAGTTTTGTTAGTGACCGCATCCATGCCTGAACGAGCCGATGTTATAAGAGTCACAGGGCACAGGTAAGTAAAGCACGTTGTTTGACTCTCAAACTGGGCCCAAAAACAGAAAAAAGTACTAACAAATGGCAAAGGAAGTGGCAAGATATATTTAGGTTGAGTGGGTTGAGTGGGTCACTGCATTATCAGCATTAACAGCGACAGACTGAGATAAATGGAGAGCTCACGCCAGCCCTACTGCACTGTCAGCCATCTTGAACTCATCTTCATAGTTAGCAATCATTAAAATATGTCTCATATTTACTTTTCCCACCAAAATAATGAAATCTAGAGGTATGCCAACAAAAAAAAAGGAACAGACGTCCACACCAAAGATATTAAAACCAATATTTTCATTGATTAGGAAGTCTAACAAGGTAACCAACAGATGAGAAACAAATGAAATCAAAGGTAATATTTTTTAGTGTATTTTACAGCTGATTTAAGACATGATTCAAAACTGACCTGTTATCATTAGAGATGCTAACAGGAAGCTAACACAAGATGAAGGTTACATATCATGAGATTGTTTATTAAAGGCTTAGTTATTGTGATTAATTGTTGTTAAACTTCAGTAATTGAGAACGAAATTGTACTGATAATTGACACTGTAATTGTAATTGAACATAGACAATTGAAGAAAATGTAATTAAAAAATGTAATTGACCCCAACCCTGCATACAATACAATATAATGCAATAAGTGACTGCTGCAAATCGTACTTTTGTAACCAAGGTTCTGATGCTTCTAACCCTAACCTGCTACCCGTGCATCTTCCAGAACTCAAACAAGTCCCTCATTGGTTTCATCTTTTATATTTAAAGTGTGTCAGTACAGGAAAAGGAAGTGTTTTACTGCTGTCAAACTGTTTTTAGTTCAGGCGCCAAAGATGGAGCAGTTTGATCTGCAGTGGGCCACAGATTTTAGGAAGGACAAAGAGCAGATTTAACAATAATATGCCCTAGTTTGCACTTCCACGTATTAACTGATATGTAAGATATGTGAAGAATCAACGATATTCAAGCAATGAATGACACATCAATCCAGCAGGATCTTGCCTTCAAAAGTACTTATTTTTGGGACAGATTTTTGTTTAATTTAGGGGAATTTTGTGCTATTGTTTGCATGATACGGGCGACCATGGCTCAGGTGGTGGAGGGTCGTCTTCTGATCGAGAGGTTGGGGGTTCGATCCCAGTCCATGATTATGTGTCAAAGTGTCCTTGGGCAAGACACTGAACCCTAAGTTGCTCCCAATGGTCGACTAACGCCTTGCATGGCAGTCCTGTTCCATTGGTGTGTGAATGTGAGAGTGATTGGGTGAATGAGCTGATATGTAAAGCGCTTTGAGACTGCTTCACTGTGGTTATAAGGCGCTATATAAATCTAGTCCATTTACTATTTACTATGAAATTACAGGATTTTAGAAAAACTGGGAGTTCTTTCAACAGTGTGAGATTAAAAATGACTGCCATCATGTGATATAAGCATGAAAAAACTGAGCCCTGTAAATATTGTGGAGTTTCACTGGAGAGACTGAGATATGTACAACTGAATTATGTCATTCACGTTTTCTCTATACTTTTTTACTTTCTTCTGTGGGCCACATTGGATGCTTTAAAGCAGGTTGTCAAACTTTTTTGGCTCAAGAAACCCCCTCCTCTAACTTTTGAATTCAAGTACCCCCTTTGTCCGACTAGAAGAATTTGCTTAGAATTGTGTGGAAAAATCACTTTAGAGCACAGTGATGGAATGATGGAGTGATAACACACATTAAATTATGCCATTTTGTAAATTTAGTGCCCCTGAATAGATCTATTTCTATAGTTTTTATCATTTACGTCATTACCCTCCTGTAGTGGGACCAAGACTGACCCTTGTATTTTCAGTTCATGTTCTAATCCAGATTATTTTCATCATCATTTTTTGGTTTTTTGTTGTTGTTTGTCTGTTCTTTTCATTATTCATTATATTTTTCTCTAATTTGGTTCTTTTCATTATTCAGTATATTTTTCTCTAATTTTGTATGTTGTTGTTATTATCTAAATCATTCTCTCTCAGTGTGTGTTTTTGGTGTCGATTGGTTGTTTCTTATTTGATTTTGTATGTTTCTCTGTTATTTTTGTGTTTTTTGTAGTGATATTGTGTATTTTTCTCTCATTTAGTGTCTTTGTTGTCGTTTTGTGTGTTGCTGGATATAATAAGTATTTTTCTCTCTTAGTGCATGTTTTTGGTGTCGTTTTGTGAGTTGCTGGTAATATTTATGATTATGATTATAATTTTTAATTAAAAATAAACATTATAAAGCCCCATGTTTTTTACGCTTTCATTTGTTAAATTTTTTTTCGCTCTCGCTCAAGTACCCCTGTAGTGCCATCACGTACCCTCATTAAAGTATTCATGAGTGTAAACCTCACACTCGTCACTGTATTCTTCGTCACATGGCAATGACTTTTTCTTGCTCTTATTATAATCCTATTTATTGCTTTAAAGATGTACATTGAGAATCATTTTGTTGTAGTTTTTTTATGAGCTAATCTGACTTACTGCTGCAGTATATATAAGAATGGTGTCTAAAAAACACAGGCAGTCTCAGGCATCACAAACATAAAAGTAAACACAAAACAACAACTCAAAAAATACACAAAAATACTCCAAAAACACAGAATACGATGACAAAATAATTCAAAATGACAACATATATACACAAAACAGACTCCAAAAACATAAAATGTGGCATAACACACAAAAAAAAATACAGAAAAAAAACAGGACCACAAAACTACACCAAATTATTTAAAAAACACAAAAGAAATTAAATACAGAAAATGACAATAAAAAATACCAAAAAAAATGAATACCAAAACACAAAATGACAAAAAAAAATACACAGAATGACTGAAAACACAACACAACAAAATTACAGAACAGGGCAACAAAAATACACAAAATGACTCTAAAAACACATAAGGAGGCTAAAAAAAAATACAGAACAATATAAGAAATGACAATCAAAAAAAAAAGTACACAAAACGACTGCAAAAAAAATAAAAAATAAAATACAATAAGGGAGAACAGAAATATGCCAAAGGAGTCCTAAAATACAGAAGAAAAAACATAAAACAACAACAATGATGGCTCCAAAAACACATGATTCTGATTGGTCATTATTCTATCGCAGACACGTATGTTGATAATGTGACCCTCACATCAGACAAACACAGTTTTGTGGCCCTGCTGTGATGAAAGTTGTCATAATGTTCGATATTTGGATTTGATCTGAAGTGTAAGAAAAAGAGTTGCAGGTTTACCTCTCTCTGATGAGGTCTGAGGACTTTTCCTAAAACTGGATCCACAACAACATGTACTGGTAGTTTTTCTCTGGATGGAGGATGAGAAGTTGTGTTACATTTCACTGACTGCAAACATCTACAATGTGCACAGCTTTAGTGTTGATGTGAGGATGTTTTAAACTTACTTTTCAGCCTTTATCTGCTCGTGAGCACTCAGAGCTGGAGGCTCATAAAGAACTAAAGCATCTTCTGCAAAAGGGTCATGAAGTGATTTCCTCACTCCAGCACGTTTCAGACCCAGTGCCCTGATTCCCAGTGAACCTGCAGGTCAATCAATAAGACAACAACTGAAAGCTGCAGGGGGTATTTCAGATAGGAGGTTCAATAAACTCTGAGTCTATCCATAAACTCTGAGTTAACATACCCCACCATGGGAAACTCTGGGTATCCGGTTTCATTACAGCTGGTATGAAGTGGGTCAATCAACTCTTACTTACGTGCATGAGCACGATAAAAAGCCATCATCAATGGAGCCAAAATACAACGAGCTACCATGGCAACGAGACGGAAGAGAACAACTTATTTCTCCCTGATGGAGCTAGAAGTTCTCCTGCAGGTGTTTATAGAGGAATATCAGCCTGTTCTAAATAGGTTAACGGCCAAATCTCAAAAAGGACCTTATTTGGGGACACGTCCCTCCCCATGGTAAAACAAAACACAACTGTATTTTTTTTTTTAAGTGTGATATATAAGAAGTATGAACATTATTGTGGTGGTCTCCGGAATTGGTGGCAGGGGTGTTTTTCATTCCATTTAGCGCATTTTCCTCTAATGAATATGCATTGTAGGCGGATCTCCCAGGGGGAGCAAAAATATGGGAGGAAGAAATGCAAGTAAATTGATGCAGGGGATGAAATGCCATTCATGAAATCTTGAACTGTTTGCGGTGATTGTTTTAGTACGGAAGAATAGTACAAGTGAGGAGCAGGTGCAGACACACACAGTTGACAGAAAACACAGTGGAGATAGAAAAAAGGCTCCAGTTGTGTGTGTGTGTGTGTGTGTGAGAGAGAGAGAGAGAGAGAGAGAAAGAAAAAGAGGGTTGCTGTGCGCAGAGATGGATATACAAAAATGAGCATGGATCAATATAGCTTTGGGCTAACTGCTCCACTGATCTCCTTTCTCTCCATGTTTTGACCGTCAAAGTATTGTGTCGTGTTGATGTCAGGCCAGAATCAACAGATCAGATGTGTAATTTACGCATGATCACTGATGGCACAATGGTTACATATGAGAGTATGTGTGACACAGCGCTGCTCAGACCTGCGCTGGATGATGGTCAGTAGATCATCTTCAAAGAATGCAGACTGGTTGACAGACTGTGTAGTTGTATTAACTCAGATCAATATCAATATTATTAGGTTTTAAAGTTGTTGTTTAAAAAAAAAAAAAAAAAAAGATTTTTATTGTGTATTTATTTTTCTACGTTAATAAATGTTTGAACAGCAGACAGAGAACTCCATCTGCCTCAAATGTCAGTGCTTGTGCGCAGTGACGTCTCCACAATAAACGAGCAAAACGCTCATTTAAGTAGGCAACTAATTTACTACCCTTTATTTCAGATCTTTGTGAATCCGGCCCTCAGAGTATAACTTACCTTGCTTTATACAACCGGAAATTCAGAGTTTCCTTTATTTGAGCACAAACATACTCAAAGTTTTAACACAACCCGCTTTCTGGAATACCCCTCTGGTGATGACAGAAGGAAAAAACAACAACATAAGAGGAAAAGTGTTACCTGAGTAGTTCGGAATGGGGATTTTGAAAGGCTTGGAGAGGATAGCTCGGATAAATGCCTCCTGTTGTCATGATTTGGTGGCTCCTCCCTCCTGTGTCCTCTGTTTTTCCCTCCCTCTTGTTCCTGTCTGTCCTTGTTGGTGTGGAGTGGGGAGGAGTCGGCACTGCAGCTGGAGCTCGTTACTCACCTGCAGCTCATCACCACCAACAGGCTCCAGTATGTAACCTGGTCTTCTCCTCCACTCGACGCCAGATCGTCAGTTATCCTACGTGATATTGATTCCCCTCCAGACTCTGCCCTGCTGCCTCCACGGTTGGCTCCTGGACTGCGACTACCTTCATTTTTTGGTCTCAATAAATTCTGTTACATTTTTGACTTGACTGGTCTGATTGGGTGTTTGCTCGGCCCCGTAACAGAACGATCTGGCCAAAGATGGACCCAACAGACAATCAAGACACACCAACAATACAACAAGCTCTCTCTCATCAAGGAGGATTACTTGGACAACATGAACAGAGTATTCTAGCTCTACATGCTTCTAATCAGCAGCTCTCCCAACAGGTAACCGTCCTCACTCAACAGATTTCAGCGTGGCTTTCCCTGCAGTCAAATGCCTCGGCCCAACCCGCCCAGCCCACCCCTCCATCTCCGCAACAAGTCGAGCAAGGACCTGGACCCAGAGAGCCTGCCATTTCAGACCCTGAACATTTTGCAGGTCAGTCAGAGTTGTGTCGAGGATTTTTGTTCCAATGCTCTACAGTATTTAATCAACGACCAAGTTCATTTTCCTCTGATATAAGCCGGATTCAGTACATGTGTGGACTAATGAGGGGAAGGGCACTCAAGTGGGCTGAAGCAAGATTTTCAAATACTGCTATGCATGAGGTTCGCTACAGGGACTTTGTGAAAGAGATTAAGCAGGTGTTTGATCATCCTGATTACCGGTCTGATGCCTCTGCTAAGTTAATGTCCCTGTCCCAAGGCCAACGATCCGTTTCTGATTATTCAATTGATTTTTGGACTCTGAAAGCTGAAGTCGATTGGACAGAACAAGCCTTACGTGCTGCGTTCACCAAGGGTTTGAGTGATCAAATCAAAGATGAATTGATGTCCCGTGATGAACCGGACGATTTAGAATCTTTGATTTCTTTGGCTAACAAGATTGACAATCGTATCAGAGCAAGGCGCAAGGAGAGAGACAACTCTGCCCGCTCTTCAACCCGTACTACTGCTTTATCTCCCCCAATTCGACCCAGTCGTCAGCCAATTCGCTTTGAAGTGGACCAAATTGATGGTCCAGAACCTATGCAGTTAGGCCGAGCCCATTTGACTCCAGAAGAGTTGCAACGTCGCCGGCAAGCCGGTGAGTACCTCTATTGTGGCAAATCAGGACATTTCCTGGCCAGCTGTCCCACACGGCCAAAAGACCGGTCACATTCCGTAAGTGTGGGGGTACAGATGAGCCAACCTGTTCCCACCGTTAAGACTCCAGTACGTTTTCAGATCCAGGCCTCTTTGTGTGTTAATACCCTGTCTATTCCCCTACTGGCCCTGATTGATTCTGGTGCAGAAGATAATTTCTTGGACCAGCAGGTGGCACTTCAGGCTGGCATCGAGCTGGAGACTCTGAGCGCCCCTGTTTCCACACTGGCGCTGGATGGTAGGTTACTGGCCCGAGTAACTCACAAGACTGCGCCGGTAAATTTAGTCCTGTCTGGGAATCATAGAGAACAGATACAATTTTATATACTCTCAGCACCCACTACGCCCTTGATTCTGGGTCATCCTTGGTTGGTTCAGCACAACCCTACCATTGATTGGAAGGAAGGGCGTGTGACTAGTTGGGGGAACTTATGTCATTCTAATTGTTTGCTTTCTGCCCTGCCTCCACTAGAAGGATTTACTGTTGCTGGTGACGCTGAGAATGGTCCAGATCTGACAAACATTCCTGAAGTATATCATGACCTGCAGGAAGTATTCAGTAAGTCCAAAGCTGTGTCTCTCCCACCACATAGACCATATGATTGCGCCATCGACCTCATTCCGGGGGCACAGCTTCCATCAAGCAGACTCTACAATGTATCCAAGCCAGAACGGGAGGCCATGGAGAAATACATTGCAGAATCCCTGGCTGCGGGACTTATTCGTCCGTCTAAATCTCCCCTTGGTGCTGGTTTTTTCTTTGTCCCTAAGAAAGACAGATCTTTGAGACCTTGTATTGATTTTCGGGGCCTTAATAACATTACAATCAAGAACAAATACCCCTTGCCTCTTCTAGATTCTGCATTCACCCCACTTCAAGGTGCCACCGTGTTTACTAAGTTGGACCTCAGAAATGCATATCATTTGGTGCGCATAAAGGAAGGGCATGAGTGGAAAACTGCCTTTAAAACACCCATGGGACACTTTGAGTACCAGGTGATGCCTTTTGGACTCACAAACGCCCCCGCAGTTTTTCAGTCCCTCATCAATGATGTACTAAGAGACTTTCTTAATCGTTTTGTTTTTGTCTATTTGGACGATATCCTGATTTTTTCACAGACCCAGGCCGAGCATCATGACCACGTTCGACGAGTACTGCAAAGACTGTTGGAGAACAAACTTTTTGTGAAGGCGGAGAAGTGTGTATTCCATGCAACTAAGGTCAGTTTTCTGGGATTTATTGTAAAGAGTGGTCAAGTCGAAGCAGATCCTGAAAAAGTCAAAGCAGTGGTTGAGTGGCCTGTACCAAGAACCCGAAAACAGCTCCAGAGATTTTTGGGCTTTGCCAATTTTTATCGCCGATTTATTAAGGACTTCAGTCGTGTTGCTTCTCCGTTAACCAAACTCACCTCTCCATCCCTGCAGTTCTCCTGGTCCCCTGAAGCTGACTCAGCCTTTAATCGTCTCAAGAACCTGTTTACGTCTGCACCAGTGCTGAAGAGCCCTGACTCCACGAAGCAGTTCATTGTAGAGGTGGATGCGTCTGACTCCGGGGTGGGTGCTGTTCTCTCTCAGAGGTCTGGTGCAGAGGGACTCGTTCATCCATGTGCCTTCTTCTCACGCCGGTTGTCCCCTGCTGAACGAAACTACGACGTTGGCGACCGTGAGTTACTAGCTGTTAAAATGGCATTAGAAGATAGGAGACATTGGTTGGAGGGGGCTGAACAACCTTTTTTAGTTTGGACGGACCATAAAAATTTAGCATACATTCAATCTGCTAAACGTTTAAACCCTCGTCAAGCACGCTGGGCAATGTTTTTTAGTCGCTTCAACTTTGTTCTTACTTATCATCCTGGATCTAAGAACATCAAACCAGACTCTCTGTCCAGACAATTCTCTACAGAAGAACCCCAATGTGAATCTGACCCCATTTTGGCCCCAGCCCAAGTTGTTGCAGCAGTTACCTGGGAGATAAGGAACCTCATAGAAGAGGCCCAGCGCACACAGCCAGATCCAGGCCAAGGCCCTCCTGGCAAGATGTTTGTCCCAGCTTCAGCCCGTTCAAAGGTGCTGCAGTGGACACATGACAGTCGCTTTTCCTGCCACCCGGGTGTCAACCGTACCCTTTCACTACTTCGTCGCTTCTTCTGGTGGCCCTCCATAGAAAAGGACACACGATCGTATGTCACAGCCTGTCAAGTGTGTGCTCGTGGGAAGTCCAGTCACCGTCCCCCATCTGGACTCCTTCAACCCCTGCCTGTTCCGTCTAGACCCTGGTCGCATATTGCAGTGGATTTTGTGACTGGCTTACCTCTCTCACAAGGTAAAACCACCATTCTAACGATAGTAGATCGGTTTTCCAAGGCTGCACATTTTGTTGCCCTGCCCAAGCTTCCCACAGCAAAGGAGACTGCTGATTTACTGGTTAGTAATGTTGTTCGTCTGCATGGAATACCTACAGATATTGTTTCCGACCGTGGATCACAGTTTACATCCCATGTTTGGAAAGCTTTTTGTCTGTCACTAGGTGCCGTGGTCAGTCTCTCATCAGGTTTCCACCCGCAGACTAATGGGCAGACGGAGAGAACAAATCAAGATCTGGAATCGGCACTCCGTTGTGTGGTTACCTCTAATACTGCTACTTGGAGTGTGTACCTACCCTGGGTCGAATATTCCCACAACTCCTTGGTTTCAAGTGCCACAGGTTTGTCCCCTTTTGAGGCTTCACTTGGTTACCAACCTCCCTTGTTTCCTGAACAGGAGCAGGAGCTTGCCGTTCCGTCCATCCAACATCACATGCAACGTTGCAAAAACGTCTGGCATCGTACCAGGGCAGCTTTTCTAAGGACGGCTCTTCGTACTAAAGCAAGGGCGGACAGGCACAGAGTTGATGCCCCTCAATATCAGATGGGTCAGGAAGTGTGGCTCTCCAGCAAAGACATTCCATTGAAGACGGATAGTCGCAAACTCTCCCCCCGCTTCCTGGGTCCCTTCAGGATTGAGAGGATAATCAGTCCCACGGCGATTCGTCTGAAATTGCCTTCTTCGCTACGTGTGCATCCTACGTTTCATGTGTCACAGATTAAGCCAGTACTAACGAGTGACCTTTGCCCTCCGGCCGTTCCCCCTCCTCCCACCCGGGTTGTTGATGCCCAGCCTGCGTATACTGTGCGTAGGTTGCTGGACGTGCGGCGCCGTGGTAGGGGACTGCAGTACCTGGTTGATTGGGAGGGGTATGGTCCAGAGGAGAGGTCGTGGGTTCCCCGTTCCTGGATCTTGGATGCTGAACTGGTACGTGGGTTCCATGCTGCCCGTCCTGACGGATCCAGGCGGCCGCCAGGAGGCGTCCGTTAGAGGGGGGGTACTGTCATGATTTGGTGGCTCCTCCCTCCTGTGTCCTCTGTTTTTCCCTCCCTCTTGTTCCTGTCTGTCCTTGTTGGTGTGGAGTGGGGAGGAGTCGGCACTGCAGCTGGAGCTCGTTACTCACCTGCAGCTCATCACCACCAACAGGCTCCAGTATGTAACCTGGTCTTCTCCTCCACTCGACGCCAGATCGTCAGTTATCCTACGTGATATTGATTCCCCTCCAGACTCTGCCCTGCTGCCTCCACGGTTGGCTCCTGGACTGCGACTACCTTCATTTTTTAGTCTCAATAAATTCTGTTACATTTTTGACTTGACTGGTCTGATTGGGTGTTTGCTCGGCCCCGTAACACCTGTAGACAGATTTGAACAGATGTTACGTGATCAACAGCTGCATTTAGTAAAGAATGCCAATGAAACGTGGTTCGTTGCTTGTTTCCAATGCTTACGTGTTTATCTCCATCACTACAGGCCGGTCGGTTGTTAGTGGGAGTCAGAGGCTTTCTGAACTGAGAAATGTGGTTTTCTTGCAGCTCATTCTCACTTTTTCTTCTTTTCTCCTGAGAAACCAAGCAGTGTTAGATCACGATTGAACAGGAAAGTAGTGCATTAAACACAGATCTGAGTACAAACTACCACATCTGTACAATCTTCCACATACACACACATTACAAACATTATCTTTATAATCATTATTTGGATAAAGCAATAACTGCAACTAGGGCTGGGCATCATGGACAAAAATATCACATCACGATATTCTACTTATTCTTCTTGCACAAAAAATCCCCAAATTTTGCACAAAGGTCCAGTCTCATTCCAGATTGTCCCAGCTGCAAAAACAGGCCAATCGTCCTAAAGGTGGCGCTACAGTACGCCTCTAAAATTTTAAACTTTGGAAATTCCCAATAAATCAACCATATTTGCTAGATTTCCCCAAAACGTTGTCCCAACAACACTGAAGAAACTGTTGTACTCATGTAAACACACTACATACTGATTTTAGACATCAGAATTCGTACGAGTAGTACGTTAGGATGACATTTACAACATGGCCTATCAATCTGAGCTCAATGTGTTCAAACCGTAGAACACAGATGAAAAAGTTGTTCATGTTTTAGTAAAGAGTTTCTCAGTCACCATCATGAGTAACACTCCTACTTTTCTGAGTGTCCAGTCCTGGTCCACCTCGTCCTGGCTTCGTTTGGCCCGCTGACTCGGTGCTTGGCTCCTCCTCTGTGTGTGGACAAGTGATGACATCACAATCTTTATCAGGCCTTGATTTATACGTCACAGTTTTCATCAACTACATTTTTTAGAGTGACGATAACAAGACTATGAGTAATTTAAAAAAATACACGTGAATGAAAAGTGTATCAAAATATATTGATATTGTCATCAACAAATAAAAATCAAACCACTTTATAACTTTCAATAAAAAATCTGAAAGGTGACAACCTGATGCAGATCCATACAAGTCGGCTCCCTCGTCTTGGATCAATGATATATTTCCTCCTTGTTTCTGTCATTAGACCAGGGGCAGACTGGGGGACGAACGTGTCCCGGGAGTCATTGACAGACCGACCCACTTCATACGAGGTGTGAGGAGCCAGCCAGCCAGTCGGCAACATAAGTTTCATGTCCCTTGATTAAAAAAAACTGCATTTGATGTTGCTTTGGACCATAATCATATAGTAATCTTTAACTTGAACCCTTAAGTTGCAACAGTAAAATAATTACAGCAGTATAATGATTTTACAGCATGTAGTGATTTTAAGGCAAACAGGTCATTAACATGTGACTAACCCACCAACCCAACCAAGCTCCAGTATCCCTTATATTTTAATACAAGTGTACAGGAAATCTAAAATAGCCACTTGTCAATGTCAACAACTTAAAACTTAAATACAAATGTGATTAGAATTAAAATGCTGTGAACATTCCTACTAGAGCTGGCCGATATGCACCAAAACTCATATCTCAATACATTTTCTCAAAATGGTGAATCTCAATAATTTGTATTTCATATCAAGTCTGACCAGAAAGACAATTCTTGGTAAAAAAAAAAAAAAAAAATTGCTGATGCAAAATGCCACACAGGCTCATTTATTAACAAACAGCTGCACAATACAACATCTCCTGTGTGAGTGAGTTCTATAGTGTGGCTTGTTATGGGTTAGGTCAAACAAGTATTTTTATACAAAATACGAGATATATCTGTATATGCGACTTTGTAGTTTTCTATATTGCCAAAATAGAAAACTCAATACATCTTGAATCTCGATATATCGCCCAGTCCTAATTCCTAAATTATAATACAGCCTAAATTAAAACATAAATGGGTATATGAAGCACATGTGTTTATCTATTATACTTACAGTTCATATACAAGTCAACACATTGCATATTTGCTGTTAATTTCATGTTGCTTGTATTTAAGTTAGACATTTACATTTGCAGAGCTGCCAAGCCTCATGCTTTGAGCGTGACAGTCACGCAATTTGACGCATTCTCACACCACACTTGACATTTCTCACGCTTATATTTCCCCATTCCCCATTTTTTTATGATAATAAACTTTGATCTTCGTGGCATGCTGTAGCTCGAGTAATTCTGATTGACTGACCGAGACAACTAATCCATGTCTCCTTGTGCCTAAATCCAACCAACCATGGCATGCATCACACAATAATCAACCAATCAGAAGCAATGTAAGGCGGGTCTTGACGAGCCCTCTCTCGACACAGAGCGTACCGACTCGTCGGCATGCTTTCAGAAAGAGTTTCTAGAAGTCAGACGCCGTTTGAGATGGAATTTAACTACCCAATTTTGTTCACTGCTTTGTATATTGCTGTGTGTGTGTGTGTTATAGTGTTAGTTTACTTGTCTAAAAAACTGACCCCCCTCCCCCCCAGTGCACGAACACACAGTCAGCTGTGTTAGCGACTGTCTGTCAGAAGCTCAGTGCAGATGTCTGTCTGTCCTCAGTTCTGAGTGTTAAACACTGAGAGATGTTTGAGGAAACACTGCATGTGTTTTTCTTCTCTAACTCTCTGTTGCTGTTTACACATTCTTAAAGAGACAGTGTCCTGAATGTGATTTACTTTAAAAACGACTTTCTGCAACTCAGAGCTGCCCTGAATGAAGCAACACTACATAATTTAATCACATTTCAGCCTTAATGAAGGAAAAAGTCAAAAGTGACACAAAATGTTGTTATTGTGCTGCTAGTGATTAATAAAAGGGTCTTTGTGGCTCCACTGACTTTGACCCATTATTGTTTTTCATGTAAAACTATTGAAAAAAATAAATGGTTTATGTTGCCTATTTCCATTTTGAAGAAAAATATAGAGATATGAATATTGGTCCATATCACCCAGGCCTAATGCAACCAAAGCAGTAACATTTTATTTTGTAAAGGATATGATTGTCTGAACTGTGTGAAATGAGGCGTTCAAATACTGTTTAAATTAGGATTTTATTAATATGAGTGTTACCTCAATAACAAATAGAAATCACTAGACAGATATGCTGCCTTGTTATGTAGCAAGTGTTGCTAATGCTACACTACTTAAGTTAAACAAAGTAAAAAGACTGTGTGTGACTATAAGAACATGTCAGCCCTTTTGTTTGATGTTAGTTGTACTTGGAACCAGTTTGATAAATTGCTTACATACAATTTAAAAAAAATATTTGAAAATTACCTTGTCTTAAATGATCTTTTATTCTTTTTTTCATTAGGGGCGATGATTTTAAGTAAGTGTTTGTGTGTGTGTTTGTGCTAGACATTAACTTACATTATTTAAAACTCTTATTCAGCTACTACCAGTGTTATGAACACTGGTAGTAGCTGAATTGCACTTGTAGGTTATGTCAGCATAAATACATAGTAAATGAAACAAATGCCTTGTCTAATCTAATGTTCATTTGAACTGTTTTTATGATTATTTTTGTATGTAATAGTGTTTTTCTATGGACCTTGAATCTGCTGCTAAGACATTCATTCAATCAAAAATCACTTGATGTTTTAATGGGTTTTTTTTTTTTTACATGATTTGCTTTTTAATGACTTCCTTTCTGTTGCAGACAAGGAGAGCTGAGGGGTATTCCATAAAGCGGGTTATGTTCAAACTCTGACTATGTTCAGGCTCAAATGAGGGAAACTCTGAGTATCCTAGGGCTGGGCGATATATCGAATATACTCGATATATCGCAGCTTGTAGTCTGTGCGGTGTTGAAAATGACCATACCGTTAAACTCGCTGACTTTTTTTTTTTTTTTTTTTGATTTTTTTTGAAATGTCATTTTAATGACAACATGCACAAAAGGGCACTATTTGTTTTAAAATATTGTAGTGGCATTATGTACAAAAAGTGCACTTTAATTTTGTGTTTTGAAATGCCATGTGAGTTGCATCCTGCACTAATGTCTTGTTTTGAAATGTCTCTGTGACAATTTTGCACAGAACGTGCACTTTCTGTTGACAATTTTATGTTTGAGCCACTCACTGTTTAATAAATACAGTTATGTCAACTTTGACTTAGTTGTGATATCCCCTTTTTTGCATGAAAGTTTAAAATTGGCATATATTAATGCAGTATGATCAAGAATGTTTTAATGTAGACATATAGAATCATCATACTGGTGTGATTTTGTGCATCAAAGTGTTAATTCAAGGGTAATGCAAAATATCGAGATATATATCGTGTATCGTGACATGGCCTAAAAATATCGTGGTATTTATAAAAGGCCATATCGCCCAGCCCTAGAGTATCCCATTCCAAAAAGCGAGGTATGTTCTTCTCTGAGTATGTTACCATGGCAACATTGTCCGTGAACTAAACCTGGTCGCTGGCAGGTTTTATCAAAGAAACCCTGGGTTTCTACCTGGCTCCGCCCACCTGAACACCGTTTCTTAACACTTTAATGAACCTTAACACTTTTCTCTGAAACACATTAGTAACATCACACACCACAGACGTGTTCACATAATTACTAATGTTGTGTTGCTTTACGACTTTTTTTTTTTTTTTTTGTGCAAATGGTAGTTTTCTTTCTAACATTGTAGATGTAGATCATTAAGTGAAAGTCACTGAGAGGTTGATCTGCATTAAAACATTTACTGACATCAGTAAAGTTCTCTGGATAAAGTTCATCAGCAAAGTTCTCTGGATAAAAACCTGTGGATAATATAAAGGAGGAGATGATCATTTATATAAATCAACTTTTAAGGCTTGATTGTTGTTTTATATTGTTATACAGTTAAGTCTGTAGAGCATACATCTTTAAAGGTATGATGATGAATGCTCTACAGACTTAACTTTTTTTAATTTGTTATTATTTTCATTTAATTCTTTTTTTTGTTTTCCTCTCTTCTCTAAATTTTATTTGTATGTACTGTGTGTGTGTGTGCGTGTGTGTACACACGCACTAAATCTGACGTAATAACCAGTACGTAATTGCGTGTAATGTGTACATTATTGGAACGCAATGACGTACTGGTTATGACGTCAGACTTAGTGCGTGTAGTTCACAGTACACGGTGTCGAAACGCAGAGTGAAAGTTCTCTCTGACACTACAACTTCTCTCCAAAGCCTGAGCATTTAAAAAGAAAGATAAACAATGGTAAGACAGGATTTCATTGTCTTCATCTGCTTTATATTCATAATTGAACAAATGATTAGATTTTGCAATAAACAAATTAGCATATGACCAACTGATGTCATGATTAAGTGATGCCAGGATCCTGATATATTGTTTTCTCTCTGCAGCGTGAGATTATTTCTATTCATGTGGGCCAAGCTGGAGTCCAGATCGGTAACTCCTGCTGGGAACTTTTCTGTCTGGAGCATGGGATTCAGCCAAACGGACAGGTGCTTTCTAACCAGGAATCTGGAGGCGGAGACGACTCCTTCAACACCTTCTTCAGTGAAACTGGGACAGGGAAACGTGTCCCCAGAGTGCTTTATGTAGACCTGGAGCCTACTGTCATCGGTTTGTAATCATATCATTACTCATTATTATATGATTATATCAGAACTATGACTAACAAACTTATAACTATACACAGAATACTTCTTTATACTGAAATCACTGTGAACACATTATCATTTCTTTTAAATATCAAGACAAAACAATGCAATTCTGTGATACAACAAACCCATTGAAAAAATATACAACCTATTTTAAAATTTAAAATTACAATAATACACTATGATACAACATAACACTTACAGGTATAGTGCAAATGTCTCAAGAAACAATAACAACAATGGTGCAAAAATCCAAAAACAATGTAAAACAGTGCAATCAAAAGTTAAAATACAGTATATACAGTTTCAGTACAAGGACATTTCTACTTTCCTGTTTGATTTTAGGTTTTGTGTTACTGACTAATCAAATCAAAGAACACAATGTGCAAACAACATAATATAATTACTGTATATAGAATAGAACAAGAATTAGAATAAAATAAATAAAAATATGAGCAGAAGATTAACATTAACACTACCAAGAGAGCTAACTGTAGTCATCATCACGGCTGTCTATATCCCGCCTGACGCCAATGTCAACACAGCGCTCTCTCTCCTGCTAAACACCATAAACGAACAACAGCGAGTCCACCCTGATGGTGTCCACATTATTGCAGGAGATTTTAATAAGGCTAATCTAAAGACTGTACTTCCAAAATTCCATCAGCATGTCAAGTGTCCTACGAGAGGGGAGAACACTCTGGACCATGTGTACTCTAACATCAAGCGTGCTTACAGAGCTATACCTCTCCCCCACCTTGGCCAGTCAGACCATCTCTCCCTGCTGCTCACTCCAGCATACACCCCCATCAGACGGAGAACCAGGCCTGTCATTAAGACTGTTACATCTTGGCCTGATAATGCACTTCTAGAATTACAGGACTGCTTTGATCACACAGACTGGGACATATTTGAACATCAGGATCTGGAAATATTCACAGTGACTGTACTAGATTACATCAAGTTCTGCATCGAGAACGTGACTGTGGACAAAATCATTCGGGTTTTCCCTAACCAGAAACCCTGGATAACCAGCCAGGTCCGCAAACTCATCAGAGTCCGCGATGCTGCTTTCAGGTCTGGTGACAGGGCCCTATACAGCATTGCCCGAGCCGACCTGAAAAGGGGAATCAAGGAAGCCAAAGTGGACTACAAGAGGAGGATTGAGTCCCATCTGTCCAGCAACAACCCACGGCAGGTGGGGCAGGGGCTACAGAACATCACAAACTACATGGGCTGTGATGTACCAACAGTGGATGGAAGTGCTTCACTGGCAGAGGAGCTCAACTACTTCTTTGCTCGTTTTGAGACCCCACAGCACTCACCAGCCTCAGCCCTGCCCCCACCAGGTTCCAGCACCTCTTCACTCACTATTGAGGAGCGTGACGTCAGAAGGGTGCTCCTGGCAGTGAACCCCAGGAAGGCTGCTGGTCCAGATGGAGTACCTGGCAAGGTGCTCAGAGCATGTGCCCACCAGCTCACGCCCATCTTCAATAGCATTTTCAATCTCTCCCTGAACCAAGCAGTCATCCCCCCCTGCCTAAAATCTGCCACAATCATTCCCGTGCCAAAGAAGTCGCCTCCTGTCAGCCACAATGATTACCGTCCAGTGGCCCTAACACCTATAGTGATGAAATGCTTTGAGAGACTGGTTCTACACGGTGTCGAAACGCAGAGTGAAAGTTCTCTCTGACACTACAACTTCTCTCCAAAGCCTGAGCATTTAAAAAGAAAGATAAACAATGGTAAGACAGGATTTCATTGTCTTCATCTGCTTTATATTCATAATTGAACAAATGATTAGATTTTGCAATAAACAAATTAGCATATGACCAACTGATGTCATGATTAAGTGATGCCAGGATCCTGATATATTGTTTTCTCTCTGCAGCGTGAGATTATTTCTATTCATGTGGGCCAAGCTGGAGTACAGATCGGTAACTCCTGCTGGGAACTTTTCTGTCTGGAGCATGGGATTCAGCCAAACGGACAGGTGCTTTCTAACCAGGAATCTGGAGGAGGAGACGACTCCTTCAATACCTTCTTCAGCGAAACTGGGACAGGGAAACGTGTCCCCAGAGTGCTTTATGTAGACCTGGAGCCTACTGTCATCGGTTTGTAATCATATCAATACTCATTATTATATGATTATATCAGAACTATGACTAACAAACTTATAACTATACACAGAATACTTCTTTATACTGGAATCACTGTGAACACATTATCATTTCTTTTAAATATCAAGACAAAACAATGCAATTCTGTGATACAACAAACCCATTGAAAAAATATACAACCTATTTTAAAATTTAAAATTACAATAATACACTATAATACAACATAACACTTACAGGTATAGTGCAAATGTCTCAAGAAACAATAACAACAATGGTGCAAAAATCCAAAAACAATGTAAAACAGTGCAATCAAAAGTTAAAATACAGTATATACAGTTTCAGAACAAGGACATTTCTACTTTCCTGTTTGATTTTAGGTTTTGTGTTACTGACTAATCAAATCAAAGAACACAATGTGCAAACAACATAATATAATTACTGTATATAGAATAGAACAAGAATTAGAATAAAATAAATAGAAATATGAGCAGAAGATTAACATTAACACTACCAAGAGAGCTAACTGTTGTCATCATCACGGCTGTCTATATCCCGCCTGACGCCATTGTCAACTAGTGTTGTGTTTAAGACCACACTATCCGAGACCAAGACTTGCCCGAGACCAGAATGCACCGAGACCAAGACAAGACCAAGACTTTCGGGAGCCGAGACCGAGTCAAGACCAAGACCATGAACATTTTTTTTTTCCAATTTAAAAAAATCTATAAATAAATAAAATTATGGCAAGGTTCAACAGTTAAATAACATTCTCTCTTTAATTTTAGTTTATTTTAAATACATTTGACGGACAAAAAAGGTGCCTGCAAAAAATTAACTAAAATATTAAAACTACTACTGCTACTGATAAATTCACAATTATTCTACATATTTGAAAACAATATTTTTATGTCAGCTGAATGTACAGCAAGTGTTTTAAAGTATTTCTGCCAAGAAATAATGATTCTTGATTCTGATTCTTTGAGCTGTGCAGGTCAACAGGTCACAGATTTCACAAGATATTTTTTTAGTTTGAAAAAGCCTTTACACAGGCCATTTTTATTAATTCACTTAGTTGATATAGTTTAATTTGGTTGCTGTAATGTAACTAGGATATTAAATTAACAAAGGTTTCCAACTGTAACTGTAAAAGTGAAACTTTCTGAAATAAAACTACAAACAAGTTGTCATCAGTCTAAAAAACAAAGAGCTACAGGTAGATGTGAAACTAAATAAAACAAACTCAAACCCTGGAACAGTCATGTGACAAATCAATCAATAGTTCTTGTTGAGAATTATTATTATTCTGGATACAGTGGAAACAGAAACTAGAAAAAATAATTATATTGTGAACCTGTTTATATTGTGGGGAACATATTATATACATAAATGTAATTGGAGTCTAAAGACACAAAAAACACCACTTTAAAAAGAAAATAGACTAATATAAGACCTCTTTACAGTTATTTGGCTCATTCTGTGCTAGTGCAACTCTGCGGCGATGACGCGCTGGTGACGACATAAACCAAGATGGCGGCGGCCCGGACTACAGCCGACATTATGTAAAAAAGCCTTAAAAGACATGGATATAATGAAAAGAGTGGATGGACAGAGGCATAAACATGCAGACTTTCACACAGACACACACAGACTTATTAAACACACACGGACCTCAGTACACACGGTAAACGGAACAGGCTTCACCGCTCGGCTGGCACTAGGACCCAGAAGTAGAGTAAGTGCGTCCCCTATCCAGCCTTCACAGGCTGTAATATCATCAGTTTATCATTTTACCAGTTGTTAGAGCTACTGTCTTTACCAGGGAGATAATATTTATTGCTGGTGATTTTTAACTGGGATTTTTACCGGTGATTAGTTCATGTCTTCCTTGCGCTCCGCGGTCCAAACTGACACCGTAGCCACACACACGTATGAGTGTGTCACACACGTCACTCAGTCACATTAAGGAAGGTTGTGGTCATTATACGGGGTGGATTAAATAATGAATAAAGGATTGTTTTATTCCGTTCTTCTCCGTGTTATTATCACATTATAAGAAAGTTTAAAAATAGCAGGAATTAGTGCTGGTCTCGAACGGTCTTGATGGAAAATCCCGAGTCCGGGCAGCCCGAGTCCGAGACAGGACTAAGTCAAGATGCTTGAGAGTCCGAGACAAGACCAAGACCTTTAAAATTTGGTCTCGAGACCAAGACCGGTCTTGACCACCACAACACTACATGTGACCTAGAAATAGGTTGAATGGAGGGTGTCTGTATTCATATAGGTCATGGGCTGTCTTCAAAATGGCAAACTTTGCACTATACACTACAAACTCAATGATTGATTTTGGAAAATAATCTAATTTTTTTCCTCAATATTGCGATTGCGATTTAATATGCCGTTATTTGTTCAAGGGCCTCTTGTCATGTGTTTTTTAATGAACACAAGCAATAAATCAATCTGTTTCATAATAAACAATTTCAGATTTATTTAAACTTTAAATATATATAAAATGTAATTTTTAAAGCACAGATTACAACAGTAAAGCAAACAAATCTGTGGCTTTACCTCTTAAACATATCGAACTAACTTCACGTTTCATGAAACATGGAAACATTTGGACTGTACTTCTTAAACACTGTCTGAAATTAACAGGACATGAAAATAATAATAATTAAAAAAAATTGCAGCCTTTGCGATTGCATTAGTCTAGTGTTAGCATTCCTCTAACATTTGCACTAACCAAGAATTAGCAATTTGTTTGAAAAAAATAGAGATGGGTTGGAAAAGTAGAAGAAAAAAAAAAGTTGAAATGGGTTAATAAAGTTGAAATGGGTTGCAAAAAGTGAAAATGGACTGAAAAAGTTAAAAAAAAGGGGTTGAAAAAGTAGAAAAAAGTTGGAAAAAGGTTGAAAGAAGTTTAAAAATCCCAGTATGAAAGGAAAACCAGTTAGAAGTCCAGTTTATACAGTATTATGTGTTAAAATCCCAGTAGGAAAGGAAAAACCAGTCAAACCAGTTAGAAGTCCAGTTTATACAGTATTAAGTAGTAAAAAGTTGAAAAAGGTTGAAAAAGTTGAAAAAAGTTGAAATTGTTGAAATGTGTTAAAATGTGTTGGAAAGGTTGAAAAAAGTTGTAATGGGTTGGAGGTAGTAGCTGAACATGTTAAAGGTTCATTTAAATCAGTTACAAAATGGCTGAAGGGGTTAAAAGTTCCAATAAGGGGAGAAAAGCACTGGGAGAACATGTAAATCACACAGAAAGGTGGATTTAAAAGATTAAGTCATAGGTGAAAGGTTAAATAATGGGCTGGAAGATACAAGTTTGATAAAAAGGCACTGGGAGAACATGTAAATCACACAGAAAGGTGGATTTAAAAGATTAAGTCATAGGTGAAAGGTTAAATAATGGGCTGGAAGATACAAGTTTGATAAAAAGGCACTGGGAGAACATGTAAATCACACAGAAAGGTGGATTCATCATCAGGGCTGTCAGTTACCTAGTTACCATGGTAACAGCACTAATCACATGCACCTGTGGAGAGAATGTGTGTGCAGGATGACGAGGCAGAAACTGGCCTGTTACAGCCAGGGGGAACCTGTGTAAAACACATCACAACTGAAAAACTGTATAATTTACAGAAAAACTGAGCAGTTTGTGAGAATCACAAGGCTTTAGGCTACAAATGAGTTCAATTGTATGTTTTTAGGACAAAAAATTAGGCCAGGAGGACGAGAGAAAGACCATGGATTTTAAGCAGTGACCTGACGGTTCTCCAATGCAAACAAGCCTGTGGATTTGTAGGATTATGTCCACTTCAGGCTTAATAAATCGAAAACTGCTGAACTTATGGCAAAAAATGTGGTATATTGAGTGGCTCAACACACATTTCTACTACTTTTGAGAAAATTAGGTCTTTGTGTTCAATATTTTGGAAGTTGTGACAATTTGTTTGCAGATTTTTTAGGATTAAAATAAGGGCTGCTACATTTCAGGAATGTGAAGAGTTGGTGGGTGTGCTTGAAGCTCCATAGGTCAAAAACAGTTAAAGACGGAGAAAATGTGAAGATAGAAGTTAAAAGACAACAGATTTGTGAACATTTTAGAAGTTGAATGGTTTAAATCGGTTAAAAAATGGCTCAACAGTGGAACTTTGGAAAGTTGGAGGGTTGAAAGTTGAATTTTCTCAAAAGTGGATGGGAAAATGAATGGGAAAGTGAAAAGTGGAAAAAGTTAAATAGTTTAAAAAATTACTAAAAAGTTGAAACATAGCAGAAGAGGGAAAAATTAGCTGAACGTTTTGACACCAAACTTGTTAAAATCGGTTGAAAACTGTTGGAGTTACTTGCGATGGCGGAAGAATAACTACTATAATAATAAAGTTTAACGAATACAATAGTGAAGATGCCTCCTGCATCCTCACTAATAATGGCAATAACAAAATAACAAAGATAATCCAGTAACTGTAATACAATAATAAAAAGAATAATAAACATAAAATAATAAGGTAATAGCAATATTAATAATACAATGAGAATACCAGTAACTATAAGATAAAAGGATACAAAAAAAAGAATAATATAAGAATAACAATACTACAATACAGTAGTAGTACAATTAGATAGAGCTATAATATTAATAGTGAAAGTAGTAATGGTTATAAAAAATTATAAATAAGAATACAAGAATAGCAATAACAATAATAAAGTAGTAGTACAATTAGATAGAGATATAATAGTAATAGTTATAATAATAATAATAGCAATAAAATATAGAGAGAATCCAGTAACTATAATACAATAAGAAATATTAGATAAGGTAATAGCAATGATAATATTATAGTAACTATAAGATAAAATATTAATTAAGAATATAAAACTAGCAATAACAATAATACAGTAGTAGTACAATTATAAAATAATTATAGCAATAACAAAATACTATAATGAGAATCCAGTAACTATAATACAATAATAATAAAACCAATATAAGAAAATGAGGTAATAGCAATAATACAATGAGAATACCAGTAACTATAAGATAAAACAATAATAAGAAAGACTAATATGTAGTCACATCATTCATCTCTCCTTCTTTGGATGCAGCGTCTAGGTTTATTACCTCGAGCACCATGTGATAAGCTTTAGCTTAGCTTAGCTTTCTTAACTGCCGACATTAGAACTATGTGCATGTTAACACGGACTTTGGAGGTTTTTCTGCTATAAATGACTTGACTTCTCCAGAGTGAGATGCTCTGCTCCGGAGTAAAAGCCTCACGTGCTTTTGTTTTGCTTATGTGGTGAAAATATGAGCATTTATAATGCTGTGTTCACGGATAAACATGGATGTTTACTTACCAGAATAGTACGTCCAGCAACAATAATCATAGTGGAGCCGTGTTGTGGACCCTTCCGCTCACAAAAACGTTACATTCCTCTGAATGTTTTCTCAGCACAGCCTCCGTCCACAGTCGTGGAGACGAAGGAGGAAGTGAGTTTGTGACCCGAGATTTAAAGGAAGTTTGGAATCACGGGAATAATATTAAATAACCATGCAATATTAACTTAAATGACTTTTAGCGGTACAAAAACGTTTTTAATATTGACCCTTTTTTTTTTTTGTTAACCCAAACAAACTGCGACACGGTGACATCATGAACATATTATTGCTGAGCAGTTTTGAAAGGCATCACATACACACCCATCACATCCAGGCTGCTGATGAATCTTCATAACTAAATACTTTCAATGTTTGAAATGACATGGTGAAATGGTGTGTCATGAAAATACACAGTCACTAAACTAGCTTCACTTTATTATCTAATATCTAATACAGTTGTCCTAAGCCGTTCACCATCTACGACCGCTTTTTTCTATCCGAAGAATCCGTGCACCCTTCATTCTTTGGTTATTTTGTTTTAAAACCAAATCAAAATGACAAATAAACAGTGTGGTTATTTTGTTTTTCTGATTTAAAACCAAAACAGAAATACAGAAAAACCAGATTCCGAGACCAATCTGCTCTATTTGAGTCCACAAACAAATCATAGCGTAGTTATGTTTTAAATGACACTAAACAAAAACTCTCCTTTTTCTTTAAATCCAAAATCAAGTTTTCACGATGAGTCTCTTGCATAATCCATGACTTTGTAAATGTAAATTATTTTGACGGGAAAAAAAAAAAAAAACCTGTGAAAAAAGTAAAAATTACTTAACTAAATAATGGATGGATAAGTCTACTAAAACAACAACAAAAATGTGTTGACTAGAATATACTTTTAATCCACTTTATTTATTTGCACTTTACTGTTGTCAGAAGGAGGAAACTAAGACTAAGTTGTAGTTTAAAGTAGTGAACATTTATATGTATATATTGTACTTGTTGATGGTCTCCTAAATGTACATATTGAATGAGCACTGCTGTGTTCTGACCTGTAGATGGCAGCAGAGATTCAGGGTTCGCTTCACTTCTCCAACCTGCTTATCCTCAGTCACGATGCTCATTGTTGATAACTCTAATCATTGCTCCTCACATCAGTCACAGGTAATTAATGCATCGTATCCATGGTGATACAGCTGTTTTGATGTTGAGGCCTGCAGATAGGAGCATATGGACGTCATAGGAACACTTTGCATTGAACAAATTTAGCTTTAATTTAAATGCAAAATGATCCTCGTTCAGTTTTCTTATTTCTGGTGTGTAAATGTAGCCTCTGTTTTCCATACTTTATTCTCTCTCTCTGTTTTTCATCCACATGTGCCAAATGGTCAGCAATCCATGTCAACTATAGATGGCCAATATAATTAGCCCACCGATATTATCGGCTGATATTAGCAACAAAATATAATCACGTTTGACATTAGTATCTTTTTTTTTTCTCACCGATATTGAAAAACCGATATGTGCTGTGGTTTCAGACAATAAAATAAAAACCAACATTTTCCAAAAATAGTGAATACATTTTGGGTTTTTGTATAGATATTTTTTTATTTGTGAAATAGATCCAGTAGTGCATCGTAATAAAAATAGCCTTAACCTGTTACCGTATTTCTATTGAAATTCATATCATGTGACCAGTGTTGTGTTCAAGACCACACTATCCAAGACCAAGACTTGCCCGAGACCAGAATGCACCGAGACCAAGACAAGACCAAGACTTTCGGGAGCCGAGACCGAGACCAAGACCAAGACCATAAACATTTTTTTTCTGCAATTTAAAAAAATCTATAAATAAATAAAATTATGGCAAGTTTCAACAGTTAAATAACATTCTCTCTTTAATTTTAGTTTATTTTAAATACATTTGACGGACAAAAAAGGTGCCTGCAAAAAATTAACTAAAATATTAAAACTACTACTGCTACTGATAAATTCACAATTATTCTACATATTTGAAAACAATATTTTTATGTCAGCTGAATGTACAGCAAGTGTTTTAAAGTATTTCTGCCAAGAAATAATGATTCTTGATTCTGATTCTTTGAGCTGTGCAGGTCAACAGGTCACAGATTTCACAAGATATTTTTTTAGTTTGAAAAAGCCTTTACACAGGCCATTTTTATTAATTCACTTAGTTGATATAGTTTAATTTGGTTGCTGTAATGTAACTAGGATATTCAATTAACAAAGGTTTCCAACTGTAACTGTAAAAGTGAAACTTTCTGAAATAAAACTACAAACAAGTTGTCATCAGTCTAAAAAACAAAGAGCTACAGGTAGATGTGAAACTAAATAAAACAAACTCAAACCCTGGAACAGTCATGTGACAAATCAATCAATAGTTCTTGTTGAGAATTATTATTATTCTGGATACAGTGGAAACAGAAACTAGAAAAAATAATTATATTGTGAACCTGTTTATATTGTAGGGAACATATTATATACATAAATGTAATTGGAGTCTAAAGACACAAAAAAACACCACTTTAAAAAGAAAATAGACTAATATAAGACCTCTTTACAGTTATTTGGCTCATTCTGTGCTAGTGCAACTCTGCGACGATGACGCGCTGGTGACGACATAAACCAAGATGGCGGCGGCCCGGACGACAGCCGACATTATGTAATAAAGCCTTAAAAGACATGGATATAATGAAAAGAGTGGATGGACAGAGGCATAAACATGCAGACTTTCACACGGACTTATTAAACACACACGGACCTCAGTACACACGGTAAACGAAACAGGCTTCACCGTCGGCTGGCACTAGGACCCAGAAGCAGAGTAAGTGCGTCCCCTATCCAGCCTTCACAGGCTGTAATATCATCAGTTTATCATTTTACCAGTTATTAAAGCTACTGTCTTTACCAGGGAGATAATATTTATTCATGGTGATTGTTTTCTGGAGTTTTACTGGGATTTTTACCGGTGATTAGTTCATATCTCCCTTGCGCTCCGCGGTCCAAACTGACACCGTAGCCACACACACGTATGAGTGTGTCACACACGTCACTCAGTCACATTAAGGAAGGTTGTGGTCATTATATGGGGTGGATTAAATAATGAATAAAGGATTGTTTTATTCCGTTCTTCTCCGTGTTATTATCACATTATAAAAAAGTTGAAAAATAGCAGGAATTAGAGCTGGTCTCGAACGGTCTTGACGGAAAATCCCGAGTCCGGGCAGCCCGAGTCCGAGACAGGACTGAGTCAAGATGCTTGAGAGTCCAAGACAAGACCAAGACCTTTAAAATTTGGTCTCGAGACCAAGACCGGTCTTGACCACCACAACACTAGTTTTTAAAGCTCTTTTTTAACTGAAACATGTTTGTACCTTCCTTTAGACGTACATTTAAACTGTTATATGGTCTCACATACAGAAACACCAAATGTTTTTGTTGTTTGTAAAATGTTTTCATTTAACTCCTGATACCTTTCACTGAATCAATTTGAAATACTTGTTACTAACTCTAACATTCTGTTGAAGTTGCCATCTTAAAGATAGGAGCGCCGGCAGAGGAACATGACAGAGGAAAGGAATCACACAGCTAGTCTTTGGTTTGACTGCCATGCACCAACACACTCAGAGAGAAGTGGCAGGCAGTCATTTATTGATTACCACACCCAGCAACTGATTACAACAGCTGATACTCATCAACCACGGCCACAAACAATAGTAAGGTGTAAGAGCACACAAAATAACATTCAACACCCCCACTTGCTCTTAATTTTTCTCTTTTTTTTTTTTTTTTTTTTTTTTTAAGTCTTTTAAGTACTTTGCTGTCACTTGCTGCAATAATAAGGTCATCAACCCATATTATCAGTATTATTTTCTCACTTTCAGTTTGTTTGCTGTAAACACAATGGTCAGCTGAATTTTGAATAAAATTGTTTTGGATCAAAAAATCATTTAACATTTTATTCCAATTTCGTCCCGACTGTTTTAAACCATAAAGTGATTTGTTAAGCTTACAGACAAGCTTCTCCCCCATTTTTGACTCTACTTCAAAACCTTCTGGTTGTTCCATATATATCTCACAGTCAATGGGAGCATGCAGATATGCCGTTTTTACATCCATTTGATCCAGTTCTAAACCATATTGAGCTGCAATCTGTATTAAACTGCGTACTGATGTCATATCAGCAGTAGGAGAGAATGTTTCATCATAATCAATCCCTGCTACTTGACTATAGCCTTTTGCCACATATCTGGCTTTATATAGCACTTTAACTGGATTTTCTTTAAATGTGTAAACCCATCTGCCCCCCACTGCATTTTTACCTTCTGGCAATGTAGTTAGGGTAAAGGTATCATTCTCCCTCAGAGAATTCATCTCCTCCTGCATAGCCTGGGACCACTGGTCTGATTCTGGTGAGCTCATAGCCTCCTTTAGCGTTTGAGGTGTATCACAAGCAACTCTGTAACAGTAATCAATACTGGTGAGTATAAGGTTATCATCGCATTTTATCTCACACTCATAATCTCTCAGATACTGAGGGGGTCTCCTCTCCCTCTTTGGATAACGCCTGCTCTCATCTTCCTTTTCACCTGTAGCGGTGCTTGGGTCACGCTCACCTACTCCTGTTTCTCGGGGAATTAACTTTTCCATTTGTGATAGATGAGTTTCAGTACCCTTACGCAAAACATAGTCATTTATTAATTCATCAGTCTGAGTTTGGCAATCAGTGACACTCTTTTTAATAAATTTCACCAATCTGTTTTTGACAACTCTCCCTGAATCTGGATAAAAAACTAGATACGCAGGGCTGTTTTTATCATAACCCACAAAAATCCCCTTATCACATCGAGAGTCCAACTTCTTTTCCTTTTGTTTGTAAGCATAGCATTCTGAGCCAAATTTTTGCATTTTTGAAAGATCAGGCTTTTTTCCCGTTAGCAAGAAATATGGGGTCTGTCCTATGCGTCTGTTATAACACCTGTTGCGAATTATAGCTGCTGCCTGAACTGCATAGGTCCACAACATTTTTGGTAGGCAACTCTCAATTATCATACATCTTGCCATTTCAATCAAAGTTCTCCAGCTTCTCTCTGCTGTGCCATTCTGATGTGGTGAATAGGGAGAAGAAGTTTCATGTCTTATAGTATTTTTACTAAGCAGTGATTGGTATTCTCTGGATGTAAACTCTGTCCCATTATCAGAACGAATACATTTTATTTTACCATACGGTGCCACATCAGCAATAAACTTCTCTGTACCTCTGACTGTGTCACTCTTAGCTTTTAAGAAGTATGTAAATATTGCACCTGAATAGTCATCAGTAAATGCCAATATATACTTGAAACCGTCTTTTGCTATTGGCTCAATTGGTCCACATAAATCTGTGTGTACCAGATCAAGGGAAAACTTAGATTTTTCTCCTGCCTCTCTATTCCTGCTTTGAACAAATTTACCCTGGGTGCACACTTCACATAGGTTAGGTGTTACAGTTTTACTTTTGATTTTCATCCCTACTGTGACCGCTTCCAACTTTAAGACATCCTCATAGTTACAATGTCCTAGGATTTTGTGCCATGTTTGAACGTCATAGCATCCATTACATTCATCGGCATCCTCTGTCACTGTACATAAATAAAACAGTCTATCCAGCACCTGAATTTCAAATGTCACACCATCTTTATGAATCAGTCTGTTCTGACCTTCTTTGAAGACTACAGTTGCTCCATGGGAAGTCGCCGCCTTCACTGAGAAGATGTCCTGTGGAAAGGATGGGACGTACAGCGCCCCACTCAGCATAGCGTCCATCACACGACCTTTATTGTCTCTGGCGAACTCTGGCCGTACCTTTCTTCAGCGCGATGCCGCTGGTCCTCTCTCCATCAGCCAGCTCCAGAACATGCTTGTGTGGTTCAAAACTTTCATCAAAGTCTTTGAATTGAGTGATGTTCCTGATGATGTGTGAGGTTGCTCCGGTGTCCACCATGAGGCCTTTCTCATTCACTCTTCCAACCTGGACTTCATTTACGTGACCGATTTTGAAGACGAACGTGTGGTCCTCTTCATCCACCGCCCGCTGCACCTTGTCGCGCTTTCTCCGCCTGCAGTTGACATCCTTGTGTGTGGAGCTCTTGCAGAGACGGCACCACTGTCTCTGTTCCCTGCGCTCTCCAGTTGTAGCAGTACACTCTGCAGCTTTATGCCCCCTCTGGCCGCAGGTATAACAGGTCAGTTTCATGCTCCAGCTTTCTTTTCCTCTGGCTTTCATCACGCTGTCACTGTCTGAATCAACAGCATTGAACCTTTCAGTGCTCTCATAGCTGCGGAGTTTGGCCTTAAACTCAACGAAAGTCAACTTCTCATCACTCTGGGTTATGTGGATAGAGAAGGGCTTAAATTGTTCCGGCAGACCTTTCAAAATCATAGCGATCAACAAGTCATCACTAAAAGTCTCTCCTGCATGTCTCAGTGACGTAATCGCTTTCTCTGCCCGGATGACGTAGTCCGTGACGCTCTCATTAACAGCTTTCTGAAGGGATGTTAACTCAGTGTATAAGCTGATCACTCGGGGTTTCCCCTTACCAGCATAGTGTTCCCTTAGAATCTTTAGCGCCTTTCTGCCATCATCTGTTGCGTCCCTCATTACAAGTGACAGGCTTTTATCATCCAATACTTGAATCAGCTCTGCATAAGCGTCTTCATTTTTCTCAGCGTCGGCCTCTGCACCTTCCTCATCATCACTGGGTGCTTCATTGATGATGGTGCTCTTTAGACTAAGTAGACGCAGGTGTGCCAGAAACTTAGTTTCCCAAAGTTCATAATTTTTCTCATCTCCGTCGAAACACAAACGACTCCATCGACATCCAACATCTTTCCTGGGCCCATAACCTGTTGAAGTTGCCATCTTAAAGATAGGAGCGCCGGCAGAGGAACATGACAGAGGAAAGGAATCACACAGCTAGTCTTTGGTTTGACTGCCATGCACCAACACACTCAGAGAGAAGTGGCAGGCAGTCATTTATTGATTACCACACCCAGCAACTGATTACAACAGCTGATACTCATCAACCACGGCCACAAACAATAGTAAGGTGTAAGAGCACACAAAATAACATTCAACACATTCTACCTCATAGTGGAACACTCACAAGTGCCTTGTCTGTCGATTGTCTGTTGTTCGTTATTTGTTGTCCGAATGTCTTTAGTTGTTATTTGTTGTATAGTATTGCTAGTTGTTTTTTTGTGTGTTTGTTGTGTGTTTTTGTGTTTTAAGTGCTCTTTTTATGCACTGCAGGTTTGCACTGGGGGTTGGGGGGGGATTGCAATTTCATCTGTGCTGTATGTTTAACATGGTGCATATTTGACAATAAAGAACCTTGAACTTGAACTTGAACTTGAACGAACAAAAAGGGATTTGTACCATGAAAACAGCAATTTAATGTCTGCTTAGCTAAACAAAAGAAGCACTTACCATTACATTTGATTAGTTCTTTAGTGTTTGTTAAATGTACCTCATGATGCTCAAATGTTACAATTAACAGACATGTGTTTTTGTTAATAATAAAGGTGTTGTTGTAGATTTGTTTTTGTTATATAAAACACTTATATTAATAAATGAAGCTGAGTTATTAAATGTTAAATATTGAGCCTTTTGCACAGCTCTTTGTTCATTCTGTGAATAATGGGGACTTGGTTGGTTTGATGAGGTTTAGTCGGTTTTGTCCCTTTTTTGTGTGAATGTGAGTGTGAATGGGTGAATGAGCTGATATGTAAAGTGCTTTGAGAATTTCATTGTAGGGATAAAGCTCTATATAAATCAAGTACATTTACCATTTGAATAATAAACACAAACACAGTTGTTGTACATGCTGACACCAGTGTAGACAAAATAAGTTATAGTTAACATTGGAGCATGTTAATAATAATTGTTGCTATGTTGTGTATATAATCTTTGTAACTATAAATATAGAACTATCTGACACCACTTTCAGGTGGTGCTTTTATTTTTTACATATATTACAAAGCTGTAACAATAACATTTATTTTATACAATACAATAATCATGTTATTGTATGGACTGTGGTCTAGGTCAATGAATAAACTGAGTTTTTCATAATTAATGAGTAAATTGATTGATAACCTTATTTATTTAAACTATTGTGGTTTCTCCCAGTCTATGTTAAACTAAAACATTCCCTTTAATACAGTGTGACTATAGAAGGTGATTTTATGTCTGTCTAAAATAATACAGTGAGCAGGTTACACGTATTCTATCATTTTCTGTCTTTATTTGCATGTTTGGTGTTGAAGTAATCCAAAAGTAATCAGTTACATTACTTTAATATAGTGATACTTAGAGTAAGTTACTGATTCTATTTTTTTAACAGGTAACTTGTAATTGTACCAAATTACTTTGTACCAAAGTACGTCATTGCGTTCCAATAATGAGCAAAAAAATGCCCGGATGTACACTATGGCCGTGTTGTAAATGTCTTTTTTTTACTTTTTTTATTTTTCATTTTATTAGTTTATCACTTCAGAGCAAACAGTTGGTGGAACAATGACTGATGACAAACTTTTGGGGTGTGCAGTTACATCAAGCCCTTTAATATTCTTCTCCTTCCTCTCCCTCATCTTCCACACTATCAGCGCCAACTTCTTCATAATCTTTCTCCAGGGCAGCCATGTCCTCTCTGGCCTCTGAGAATTCTCCCTCCTCCATTCCCTCTCCAACATACCAGTGGACAAAGGCTCTCTTGGCGTACATGAGGTCAAACTTGTGGTTTAGTCTGGCCCAGGCCTCAGAGATGGCAGTGGTGTTGCTCAGCATGCAAACGGCCCTCTGCACTTTGGCCAGGTCTCCTCCAGGAACCACAGAGGGAGGCTGGTAGTTGATGCCCACCTTGAAGCCAGTGGGGCACCAGTCCACAAACTGGATGGAGCGTTTGGTCTTAATGGCTGCAATGGCAGCGTTGACGTCTTTTGGCGCCACATCACCTCGATACAGCAGACAGCAGGCCATGTATTTACCATGGCGAGGATCACACTTCACCATCTGATTGGCTGGCTCGAAGCAGGCGTTTGTGATTTCAGACACAGACAGCTGCTCATGGTAGGCTTTCTCAGCAGAGATGACCGGGGCATAGGTGGCCATTGGGAAGTGGATACGAGGGTAAGGCACCAAGTTGGTCTGAAACTCTGTCAGATCAACATTCAGAGCTCCATCAAAACGAAGAGAAGATGTGATTGATGAGATGGTCTGGCTCATGAGACGGTTAAGATTAGGGTATGAAGGGTGCACAATATCAAGGTTCCTCTGGCAGATGTCGTAGATGGCCTCGTTGTCCACCATGAAGGCACAGTCTGAGTGCTCCAAGGTGGTGTGGGTGGTCAGGATGGAGTTGTAAGGCTCAACTACAGCAGTGGAAATCTGGGGTGATGGGTAGATAGCAAACTCAAGCTTGGCCTTTTTACCATAGTCAACAGAGAGCCTCTCCATCAGCAAGGAGGTGAAACCAGAGCCAGTGCCTCCACCAAAGGAGTGGTAGATGAGAAATCCCTGCAGGCCAGTGCACTGATCCGCCTGTAAAAAAAAAAGCAATAAAATCCTTATTAGTTTTAAGATTAGGTTTTATTTCCTGCAACTTTCATTTCTTTTAGATGTACCATTTTACGAGTCCTATCCATAACAAGTTCTATGATCTCTTTCCCAATGGTGTAGTGTCCTCGGGCATAGTTGTTGGCAGCATCCTCTTTTCCTGTGATAAGGTGATCTGGATGAAACAGCTGACGGTACGTTCCTGTTCGCACTTCGTCTATAGAGAAAATCAAAGCAGTAAAGTTATGTAGTTTCAAAATATTCTAATGAAATACACAATTCAGAATAATCTTCAATCCATAGACGTTTTTTTTTAAAAAAAAACATGACTTATTTAATTGGTGCAGTTTTCCTGACGTTTAGTCACAGGCCCAGGGCGCCATCTGCTGGAAGGGGGCCAAATAGCACCACATTTCTTTTTTTTTTAAATGATAATTTAAAAAGGTTTAATGAACGTGAAACACACCCTTTACAATCACTGTACATGTTTTCTCCTAATTGAATATTAATACTAAAAATCTGTAACTTTATATGTTAATCTTCTGCTCATATTTCTATTTATTTTATTCTAATTCTTGTTCTATTCTATATACAGTAATTATATTATGTTGTTTGCACATTGTGTTCTTTGATTTGATTAGTCAGTAACACAAAACCTAAAATCAAACAGGAAAGTAACTGAAACTGTATATACTGTATTTTAACTTTTGATTGCACTGTTTTACATTGTTTTTGGATTTTTGCACCATTGTTGTTATTGTTTCCTTGAGACATTTGCACTATACCTGTAAGTGTTATATTGTATTATTGTAATTTTAAATTTTAAAATAGGTTGTATATTTTTTCAATGGGTTTGTTGTATCACAGAATTGCATTGTTTTGTCTTGATATTTAAAAGAAATGATAATGTGTTCACAGTGATTCCAGTATAAAGAAGTATTCTGTGTATAGTTCTAAGTTTGTTAGTCATAGTTCTGATATAATCATATAATAATGAGTAATGATATGATTACAAACCGATGACAGTAGGCTCCAGGTCTACATAAAGCGCTCTGGGGACACGTTTCCCTGTCCCAGTTTCACTGAAGAAGGTGTTGAAGGAGTCGTCTCCTCCTCCAGATTCCTGGTTTGAAAGCACCTGTCCGTTTGGCTGAATCCCATGCTCCAGACAGAAAAGTTCCCAGCAGGAATTACCGATCTGGACTCCAGCTTGGCCCACATGAATAGAAATAATCTCACGCTGCAGAGAGAAAACAATATATCAGGATCCTGGCACCACTTAATGATGACATCAGTTGGTCATATGCTAATTTGTTTATTGCAAAATCTAATCATTTGTTCAATTATGAATATAAAGCAGATGAAGACAATGAAATCCTGTCTTACCATTGTTTATCTTTCTTTTTAAATGCTCAGGCTTTGGAGAGAAGTTGTAGTGTCAGAGAGAACTTTCACTATGTGTTTCGACACCGTGTACTGTGAACTACACGCACGAAGTCTGACGTCATAACCAGTACGTCGTTGCGTTCCAATAATGTACACATTACACGCAATTACGTACTGGTTATGACGTCAGACTTAGTGCGTGTGTGTGTACACACGCACTAAATCTGACGTAATAACCAGTACGTCATTGCGTTCCAATAATGAGCAAAAAAATGCCCGGATGTACACTATGGCCGTGTTGTAAATGTCTTTTTTTTTACTTTTTGTGTTAATGTCGAAGATGCGACTGTAGACTTAGATAAAGTTATAAAAATATTCACAGATTCAGCTTTTCTGGACCAATAACTCATCAACGGAACATTGCTTTTACAAAACCGAGACCTCGTTGCAATCACAGCAAGGTGGACTGAACGCTACAAGCGGATTTTCCTCAAAACGAGCCGTTCTCCGCTCTTGGTCATTTATATTGGCCTCTACGCGGAGCCGACTGTGGCTGGAATAAGCAGGGACCGTCTGCAAATTACAACACCGGAAAAAGGTACAAAAAATAAAAACCAATAACTTCACAAAGGAAAGTGGTAGTGTCATAAAACTTACAGCACACATAGTTGAACTTTTCTTGATTATACTACAACACTTAGTTTTTAATAAATATTCATGTAATTTTAGTGATTTTTTCATTAAATAAGTACTAAAATATGCAATAACTGTACTATTACATGTTGTAGTGTAATCAAACTCACAGCACACATAGATTAACTCTTCATGATTATAATACAACACTTCGTTTCAACAAATGTGCTTTTATAACATTTTAGTGACTTTTTTTCATTAAATAAGTACTAAAATATGCAATAACTGTCTTATAACATGTAGTAGTTTTTTTTTTTAGTTTATTTTTTTTCTCAGAGCACACATAGTTAATCAAGAAGAGTTCAACTATGTGTGCTGTGAGTTTGATGACACTACAACATGTTACTGAATGAAAAGCTGAACCTGTGAATATATTTCTAACTTTACCTAAGTGGTTCCTCACCCCTCCTGTTCCACTGATTGCTGGGCGGTGACACACACATTTTATATACGGGTCTGGCCGCACTGTGTTAGTGTTCCTCTGCTGTCAGAATACCGCTGCTGCGTCAATGCGGCTGTTTTATTTTTATCAGCAGCCTATGCTCTTTAGACTTTGATTTATTTTGTATTTCTTTTGTGTGCATTGACATTCTGTTGGAGATTTAATACTTTGTTTATTGATTTATTTGCTCCTTCATTTGTGTTCTGATTTCAATTTCAATTATTTCGTAGTTCCTTTGTATTTGAAATTTAAAATATTTGTTTACTGATTAATTGAATTTCATTTCTTTTGTATTTCTTTTGTTTGCGTTGATAATCTGTTGGAAATTTAATTATTTTTCATTTTTGTATTGATTTGAATTTGATTTATTTTGTATTTCTCTTGTATTTGAGATTTAATTGTTAATTGTTGATTGAGTTCAATTTATTTCGTAGTTTGCTTTTGGTTATATTGTATTTTGTTATTTCCATCCATCCATCCATTTTACCGCTTTTATCCGGGGCCAGGTCGCGGAGGCAGCAGTCTCAGCAGAGATGCCCAGACCTCCCGATCCACACACACCTCCTCCAGCTGTTCTGGGGGGACCCCGAGGCGACTCCAGGCCAGCTCAGAGACATAGTCCCTCCAGCGTGTCCTGGGCCTACCACGTGGCCTCTTCCCAATAGGACATGCTTGAAACACCTCCTGAGGGACGCGACCAGGAGGCATCCAAAACAAATGCCCGAGCCACCTCAGCTGGCTCCTTTTAACGTGAAGGAGCTCTACTCCGAGCTCCTCCCGAGTGACTGAGCTTCTCACCTTATCTCGAAGGGTGCGCCCAGCCACTCTGCGAAAGAAACTCATTTCGGCCGCCTGTATCCGCGATCTTGTCCTTTCGGTCATTACCCAAATCTCATGACCATAGGTGAGGGTAGGAACGTAGATCGATCGGTAAATTGAGAGCTTTGCCCCCCAACTCAGCTCCCTCTTCACCACAACAGTCCGATACAGCGACCGCATCACTGCTGACGCCACACCGATTCGTCTATCTCAATCTCACGCTCCATCCTACCCTCACTCGTGAACAAGACCCTGAGATACTTGAACTCCTCCACTTGTTATTTCTATATTGTTTATTGTTTAGTGAGTGTGCTGGGTGGTCATTTTATGGTTCTCCTTTGCCCTGTGGACAGGTGCTGTGGACTCCGGTCGGCGACCCAATCCCTGGTGTGTGTGTGCGCAGTGTCACGAGTGATTGTATGATTTCCTCGTCCCTCCTTGGTTTTGGGCCTCCGAGGTAACCCAGCACTGTCCATTCCCCTCTGCTGGCCTTGTCTAATATTAGGTATCGATAGCAGGTGAGCTGCTTTTAACACTCATTGTAATAAAGATTATTTGTACTTCTGAACACTGTCTCTGGCCCCGTGGTTAATTTTGAACCTGTGTAGCCTTTAGTCCACATGTTACAACTGGTGATAACTTCCTGGAGTGAAATTCCCCAGGTGGCGTTGTTCAGCAACCAGATTGATTATTTTATGATCCTCATCTTGCCACACAAACTTTAACTCATATTCAAAACACAGATGATATAAACTCCCCTGCCAAAAATATATGAAGGTAGATAAAATAAAATAAAATCTCGCAAGAACTGTCACTCAGGCCATTTCAGCTGGACTACAGATGAGAATACACAAAAAAGGACGGTTCAGAAGAAATCAAGAATGTTTTGACCAGAGAGACATGGAAACCCATGTAAATTTGCGATGGTAAAACAGGGGACGGGACCCAGATAAGCAAACTGCTTCTCTCGTCTCCTTTTTCGGCATGTACAAAAAAGAAAAAAAAAAAAAAAATGCAAAAAAAAAAAAAAAAAAAAAAAAATAAGTGAATGTAACCAAGTCGGAAATAAACTGAATAAATAAATAAATAAATAAATAAATAGATATGTTGCAAAATGGGATTTAGGTGAGAAAAATATTTGTGCATTTGTAGCTGCAGAATTGAGAAGTTGTAACCGTAGAATTGTGGTTATAAACAATAACTGGCACAAGAAATAAAGAAAAAAAAAACATACGAATAAATGTTTGGTTACATGTTTGCAACTGTCATTTTATTTTTGTAATATCATTCTACACATTTGGTAATATTTTTTCTGTGACTTCACGTTCAGATCATGCATGTGTGAATATTTTCTTTGGGTTTAAATTGTAAATCTACAGGTTTACATTTTTTCCCATCATTTGTCTCGTGAAAATCATTTCACACGTGGGTGAATTTTTTATTTATTTTTTAACACAAGCTCACATCACATTCAACAAGTTCTCCCATTTTGCAACATATCTACCTTCATAAAAATACACAGCTCCAACATCTGCAATAATATCAATGATTCATGTAAAAAAAATACTTTGAGTCTTTGTGCAGTGACTCAACAGAAATGTGAACCTACCTCAAAATCTATTAGCTAAATGTTGCAATATCAGCTCATTTGTGTTCCCTACAATAATGTACTGATGTTCTAGAACAGTGGCTTTCACACTTGTTTGTACCCCCTTTTTCTTATTTCTGAATCACAGTACCTCCTTTATCCGACTACAACAATTTGCTTAGAAAACTATTTAAAAACATCTATAGAGCATGATGATGGAATGAACGACTGATAACACACATGTTAAAGAATCTCATTTTGTAAACAAGTGGAAATACACATTATTTCGTGCAGTGGTTCCCAACCTTTTTTGGATCGTGACCCCATATTAATATCAAGAATTTATGGCAACCCCAAAGACATTTTGTTTTCTAGAATTAGTTTTTGATCATGTTTGAGCTCAGATATATTTTCACTGCATTTTAGTTGAACTAGATTTATATTTCACAAAGTGAAAGTATAGAAATACAGTTGTTAAAGATTGTGTTGTTTAAATTTAATTAAAAGAAAAACAATAATATATTAAAAATCTTATTGAATTTTTCAGAAATTTCAGGCAACACCAAATAAACTCCAGGTGACCCCAAGGTTGAGAATCAATGATTTAGTGCCTCCTGAATAGATTTATATCTATAGTTTTCATCATATCCAGTCATCTCATGTCTGGGGTGGGACCAAGACAGACACTTTATTTGTTCCACTCTCTTTCTCTCTCAAGTAACCCCTGTAGTGCCATCGCGTACCCTTAGGGGTACACGTAACCTAGGGGGTACACGTAACCTAGGGGGTACACGTAACCTAGGGGGCACCCTCCTAAAAGTGCAGGAATCACAGGATATTTTAAACCTTGGAACAAATTACCTATGGACCTGAAAAACATGTCAGCTTTACGCATATTTAAAAGATCTTTAAAATCATTATTTTACCAACATTAATGTATATATCGTGTTTTCTTAATGTATTTACTGGTGTAACGAACACGTGTCAATCACCATGATGGAAGCTAATGGGGATCCAATGAACAAATAAAGCAATAAACATGCATCACAAAGCTTTAAAATAGACCCTGATTTCTTATTTGTAATCATTGATCAGCTGATCAAAGGTTCAAGTTTCAGTAATGTGTAACTCTACTGTTCCTGTTGATCACAGTGCAGGGCACTATGTCTGTTAAAACTTATACCACAGTGTTTTTCAAATCATAATGTTTCATGGTATCAGAGTATAGGGTATAGTTACTGCAGTACTTTATAAATGACTTTTTTCTTTTTACTGTCATAAGGAGTGAATGTTATAGAAACAATAATTAAATACACATTGTGTCTCTGTGTCAGACTTTCAGACACTCATTCACAGTTGAGATATAAACCAGTAATGTACTGTTGTGGCCACTAGACGGCGGTGTTTCTCCACACATCAGCTGTCCTTCTTTAGGACGCACCACACTGGGTGAACTAAACACACATTCTAATATATTATATTGATAATTCATCACTTATGTTTATTTTGCATTAAAATTTTCAACATACTTGAAATGTTATTTTATTTTTTATTTTTTTTAAGTTTGGATTTAAACATTTTTTTTTTTTTTTTTTTACTTTAAAAAGGTGTGTCTTATTACCAGTATTTGAAGCTATTCTATATTGTATTAGTCCTTACTTTATATGCCTGTGAATCTTGACTTGACTTTAATTGTATTTAAAGCACTTTGAAAACTCATTATTATACCTTTGCTAGGGATGTCGCTTGCGCGGCGAGCCAGGCGGGGCCCCCTCGGGGGCTTTTTGTACGACCGCAATGGCCGGGGTGTGGACGTTATGGCTAGGGGGTGGGGTGAGGGGTACTATGGGGCCTCCCCGGGGGTCGTATTGGGCGGGTGTGCGGGGGCGCGGCGCGTGGTTCCTCGCCCGGTGGATCCGCGTTGGGATTGGCTGGTCTGCTGGCTGGGTGCACCGGGCGCCGTGGGCGCGATTCTGGGGCGGGGGTGCCCCGGGGGCGGATCCTTGGGCTACGTGTCCGGGGAGGTGCTCTCCGGCCATCTGCCCGGGGACCGGCCGCGGCTCGTGGCGGCGCTGCGCAGCCTTGGGCGGGGCGGGGCTGGTGGCCTTGGTCCCGCTGTTGTTCGGGGTGTGCTGGCGTCGGGGGGGTGTCTCGTGCCGGTGCGTGGGTCGTCGGGGATTGCCTCCGTGGGGGGGGGGGGGCGCTATTGGCGCCGTTGGTGTGGGGGGGCGGTTCCGGGCTGGGGGTGCTTCGGTACTCTGGCTTGCCGGTCCGTGGCTGGCGGGATGGCCCTGCTTGGCGGTGGATGGCGTCCTCTCTCGTCGGGGGGGCCGGGGCCGCCTCCCGGTGGAGAGTGTTGTATCGTGGCGCCGGGTGGGCCTGTGCTGGCCCTGGTGCGGGCATGGGCCTCCCCCCTGCTCGGCCGCTCCCCTTGGTGGCGGGGTGGCGTTGCTCCGGGCCGGCGGGCGGCGGGGGTCGCCCCCTGGGGCGCCGGGGGATGTTGTTGGTGCCTGGCTGTGCCCGGGGGTGGGGGGTGTCGCCGTGCTCCGCGGGGCCGGCGCGGTCTGGGGGGGTGCCGTGGGGGGGGGTCTCCGGCTGTGCTGTTCCGGGGCCCGCAGTGCCACTTGCCCGTCTGCGCCATCTACCCTCTCGCGTGGCACGCCACGCGGACGGGCCCGGCTCACACTGGACAGGCCTCCTACATGTTCACTTCACCCCACTCCCAGCTGGTCTGGCTCACTCAGAAAATGCACCACACACCAATACCCAACCCTTGGGGGGCTGGATGGTGGCCTGGGGGTGGAGGGGGCCGCCACCTGTGTTACTATGTAGTGGCATGGGGGCGGCCCTCCCACCTCTAGTTGCCCTACTAATCCCTCCAATTTTAATCGCATCTCAACATGTCACCCCCCGGAGGGTGTATCATCATTTACACCCTCCGGCCTATTACACCACATACACATAAATCCACAGAGGCTGGAGGGGGAGCACCGCTCCCCTCCATCCCCCTTCTTTTAATTACACCCCATACATTCACCAAACACACACATTCACACAGGGGATCGGGAAGTGCCTCTCCATTGGGGAATGGAGAGGCACCATAACAGGGTGGTGGGTTGGTACACATATTTGGGCCTCTCCGGTGGGGGCCTGGCCCCTCTGTTGGTGGCTGGGCCACTGCATAGAGTAAAAGCACATCAAGATGGTGCGGTCGGGCGTGGCGGTGGGTCTCGGGGGGGCTTTGCCGGGGTCTCTCCTTGCGGGGTCTTTCCGGGCTGTGTCGGCCGGGTGGGGCGCGGGGGTGCCTCTCCCCCTTGGGTGTGGCTTGGTGCTTGCTTTGTCTCCTGGTGGCCTTGGGGGCGGGCCCCGCGGTGTGCGGGCCCGGGGCGGCCTGCCTCGCCGGTTTGGGGGGTGGGTGTGCTGGGGGGGTGCTGGTGTCCTCACCGGGGTTGGGGCAGGGTTGTTTGGCGCCTCGGGATGATGCTGTTTACTGGGGGGGCGGCGTTAGCTGTTCCGATGGTTGAGGTTGCTTTCGGCCGCCTGGTGGGTATGTCCTGCCATCTGCGGACTGGTGGGTGGGTCCGGGGCATCTTTGGCTGGGGGCTGCTGTCCCGCGCTGGATGTGTGCCATTGGGGTGCCTCCGTCCCCGCGGTGGGGGTCGCCGGTTGCTCGCGGGCCGGCGGGGGGCGCTGCCCTGTGGCTTGCGCTGTCCGGGGGGCGGCGGGCCCTGGGCTGCTGGCCTTGTGCCGTTTGGGGCTGTGCGGTCCTGCTGGGCTGTGGCCGGGACCTGGGCTGGGGTGGGGGGCGCGTCCCGGGGGGCTTGGCCCGGGGGCTTGCCCTTGGGGGGTCCTGGTCCCTGGGGGTGCTCCTGGGGCCCGGGGTGCTTGGCCGGCTGGCCGGGCCGGTCCTGGCGGGGGTCTTCTGGGGCGGGTGGCGCGTGCCGCGCCCTTGCATACCTTCTGGTGCGGCCCCTGCTTGGGCAGTCCCCCGTGAGGCAGAGTGTCGGGGTTAAATTAGGGGCCACATCCCGGCGGGGCGGTCTGGCTTGGCCTCTGGAGGGGGCCCTGGCTTTAAAGAACTGAAGCTCGTGGCGCGGGCGGCATCAGCATCTGGGGCGCCCGGGGGGGCTAGGTTGGGGTGCCTGGGGACCGGCGGGGGGACTCCCAGCGGCCCCCTGGTACCTTATGCGGCTTGGGGTGTGGTCGTTCGCCCTGGGCGGGCTGCTCCTGGTGCTGCATCCATTCCGGGTCCTCCTGGCCTGGGGTCGGGTCCTTGCTGGCTCTGGGCTCACCGGCGGGGGCCCGCCGGCTGCCCGTTCGGCGTGGCTCTGGTCGTCTGCTGGGCGTGGGCTTTGGCTCCTCCGCTGGGGTCTCGGGCGGGGGGCTCTCTGGGCCCTCCCCTCGGGGGGCTGGGCGCGGGGGTGTGGGTGGTGGTGGGGGGGTGGGGGGCTGGGGGGCCTGGGGGTTGGGGGTTGGAGTCGGTGGCGTGGTGCGCTGGGTCCTTGGCTCCTTGGGGGCTTTTCGGGTGTGTATGGGGGGGGCAATGGCAGCCTCTCGGCTTGGGACCTTGGGGGCGTTCGGGGGGCTGCTTGGCCGTGGGGTGGTCGCCGGGGGCCCCTAGATCTCTCGCTCTTTCTGCTGGCCCGACTGCTTCTTCGGGCCCGGGGGCGGCTTATGGGTTTTGCAGTAGCGGCTCTTGGAATCACATTTGTCATGGACGCACTGGCCTCGGGCTGTGGGATAACACTCATACTGGGCTCAACCATAGACACGTTGTTCCCAAATACCTGTTTTATGTAACTTCCACTCACTTCCTCCTCTGCTCACAGCCACCATCATTATTCCTAAGCCGCACACTGGTCACCAGACTGGCTTGATAACACAACAATAAGCACAATATACACAACCACAATTTCACATCACATCACTTGAAATTTATTGATTATTCCCCACCCATTCGTTTTCCTATCTTGTATCCCTCCTCCCTGTTAACCCCCCCCCCCACCCCCCTCACCCTGGTGTAACACTGCCCTCTCTCTTTTACATCCTCCCTTTAATAAAGTATTTACCCTTCCCTAGGGAGGGCTGGTGATGGTCACAATTATGCAATGAAATAAATTCATTTATTTAATTGCAATAATAAAATATGCATTGCTGTTGAAAGATTGCACTTCTTGTAGTGTTAACCTTCAACAGCATGTGCAAACAAGGTAAAAAAAAAAAAAAAAAAAAAAAAAAAAAAAAAAAAAAAAAAGAAAACTCATTATTATATAAATATCATTAGTCAGTATAAGAAAGAACAGCAACAATTTTACCAAGAACAGCAATGATATATAATATTAGGGGTTGGGGCTGCTTGGGGCTTCCTCGGATGTGTGTGTGGGGGGGTGGTGGCAGCCTCTCTTGGGGGCATCTGGGGGGTTGCTCAGCTGCGGGGGGGGGGTTGCCTGGGGCTCCCTGGCCCCCGCTCTTTCTGCTGGCCTGGCTGCATCTGCGGGCCCAGGGCAGTTCCTGGGTTTGCAGTAGCGATTTTTTTTTTTGCACATATACTGGTAAACGATGCACTGGCACGCCTTGGGATGTGGGATAAAACTCATACTGGGCTTAACCTTAGACACGTTAATCCCAAATACCTGCTTTAGGTACTACCATTCACTCATTCCCCCTGTTCACAGCCACCACCATTATAGCTAAGCTTCACACTTGTCACCATACTGGCTGGATTACACAACATAATAAGCACAATTTATTCTACAACCTCACATCTCACCCTCACTGCAAAACAGTCAATTCTTCCCCACCATTTCTATTTCCTGCCTTTCGTCTCTCCTCCCTGCTCCCTTTCCCCTCCCCCTCCACTTAGGTGTAACACTGCTCTCCCTTTTTATATCCTCCCTATAATAAAAGACTTCTTACCCTTCCTTAGGGAGGGCTGGTGATGGTCACAATTAAGCAATAAAATAAATCAATGTATTTTATTGCAATAACAAAATATGCATTGCTGTCTCATAATGATTGCACTTCCTGTGGTGTTGACCTTTGACAGCATGTGCAGAGAAGTAAAAAAAAATAAATAAATAATAATAATAATAATATTAGGGGTGTGTATTGCATGGCATCTGGCGATATGATTCTTACCCCGATACATAGGTTACGATACGATACGATTTATCCCGATATTAAAGTACGTATGAGGCGATTACTGTGATTTCTTTTTATATATGACTTAAAAAACAACTAATCTGTAAATGTGTACACCTTTATGAGAACATTATGTATGAAATATACTTTATTGGCATATTTTACACTCAAAACATTGGCTTTAACATGCCATGAGCCAACAACTTCAAATAAAAAATAACATATAATCTGCCTGTGGCAGAATAATGTGATATAGCAGGAAGAGCTCCTGAAAAATGAGACTATTTATTACTACTTAATACTAATTTACTGTAAAAAGTAACATGGCTCATACTGAGTGTACCAACAGAAAGTTAGGATGTTCTACACATGCAGTTAATGCAGAGACAGGACTTCACATATGAAGTGGATTTGCAGGCCTGCTGGTTTTTTTTCTTTTCTTTTTTTTTTTTTTTTTAAAGGATTTTTTTGGCTCCAGTGGCCTCCACATGACAGCTGCCCGACAGGAAGGGGGCCAGAGAGAGCAGGGAATGACACGCAGGAAAGGGTCCCAGGCCGGGAAACGAACCCGGACCCGCTGCAGGCGAGGAACCACAGCCCCAGCACATGGGGCGGGCGCCCAACCCACTGAGCCACACACCACTTTCTTTTCTTTTTTAACCCAAACTTTAGAAGTGACAGAACAAGATGTGATTTCCATGTTTGTGTGGGTCTTAGTGTTGAAATACTAAATGCATTGATGAGTGTGACAGACTAAATATATTATATCTCTAAAGTGAGGCATCTATTATCAAAATCAGATCTGGAACTGTTCATACACACATTTATATCATCTCGTATTGACTATTGTAATTCTGTTTTTACTTGTTTTAATAAGTCGACCCTAAACAGACTCCAGATTGTTCAGAACGCTGCTGCCAGACTTTCAACTGGTGCTTCTAGAACATCCCACATCACCCCCATTCTTGCTACTCTGCACTGGCTTCCAGTTAAGTTTCACATAAAATATAAAATATTAGTTCTCACGTTCCGAGCAGTACATGATCAGGCCCCTAAATATATCTCAGACTTGTTGTGCCCCTACTCATCGGTCTTCAGGTCAGGGTCTCCTAAAGACCCCAAAAACTACATTTAAAACCAGAGGAGACCTGGTGTTCCAGGCTGTAGCTCCCAGACTCTGGAATAACCTGCACCAGTCTCTCTGGGAGCTCAACTGTGTGGTCACTTTTAAAAAACTGCTGAAGACTACATTTTACAGAAAAGCTTTTATTTACTGGATTAGAATTTTTATTTATCCTTTAATGTTGCTGTTCTTATGATATTTATGCACTCTTGTTTTATTATTCTATTGTGTTGCACTTGTACTTTTACCACAACTCTGTACAGCACTTTGTGATTTTATCTGCAAAAAGCACTTTATAAATAAAACTTACTTACTTACTATTATAGAACTGGGATAACCTATATGACAATCAATGAAACTATTTATTATCAGAAATTAAGCAACTGCAAAAAACTAAGCTGACAGGAGGGAAAAGTACTGAATAATAACAGCATCAATAGAAATGTAATATAGAAAGTATCCCAAAAAGTACTTGAAATTGAACGGTTACCGTGGCAGCAAGATGAAAGAGACTCAAACAAAACTAAATCTTCAGTTGCTTCTCTCACTGTCAGTGTTACGCTGGGCTTGTAATCGGAGGGTTGCCGGTTCAAGCCTCACCGGGGCCGTCACTGTGGGATGTTGAGCAAGTCCCTTAACCCCGAACTGCTCCCCAGGCGCCGCAAAATGGCTGCCGACTGCTCCTCAGGGATGGGTTAAGTGCAGAAGACAAATTCCAATAATGTACTAACATTACATGGCCAATTAAAGGCGAAAGCCCGATTTGATCTTAATCTTTAATCTTAAAAGTGGTGAAGTAGCAAAAACTCTCTCTGAGCATCTTTGCATCAAAAAGTAAAACAATCAATTTTTGTGAAATTTGAAAGGTTAAATTGTAAAAACCTGAGAGAGGAATGGCTGCTGCAGGTAAGACACAATTTACAGACAAAATATGAGGATTAATTTTAATCTGCTCAGTAAGATGAAAGAAAAATGTAGTCATTGAAGGAATTACTGGCTTTTCTTTAGGAAAAAAAAAAGATTATTATAATTAATACATTTTTTTTCCAAAAAAGTACAGATTATACTTAAAATAATTCTTGAAAAATAAGTTTCATATCTTATGTAGATGATACTGTTTGAAGTGTGAAAAAACTCTGTCTAAGTATCTTTGTATCAGAAGTAAAACAAGCTATTTTTGTGAAGTTTGAAAGCTTCAATTGTAAAAACCTGAGTGAGGAATGGCTGCTGCAGGTAAAACAGACTTTACAGACATAATATGAGAATGAATTTGAATCGGCTAAGATGAAAGAACACTGTAGTCATTGAAGGATTCACTAGATTTTCTTTAAAAAAAACAAAAACAGAAATACAGATTGTCATTATTAGAGAATACGTTTACTCTGGTTTTAATATATTAAAAATACTTTTCCTTGAAAAATAGGCTCAATATTTGATGTAAATGATACTGTTTGGAACACTTTGTGGGAGCTTTCAGAATCAAAAATGTGTGTGCATATCTTTTTACTGTAAAAAGTGCTGTGTACCAACAGAAAATTAGGATGTGCTACACATGCAGTCAATACAGGGACAGGACTTCACATGTACAGTGGATTTTCAGATACTGTTGGATTCTCAATCATCTTGCAGTTAGACAACCTTTCACTTTCAAATAATGTCAATAATCTGTTTCCTATATTGTACATGCATGTATTCAGTGTGGACAAATGAACTTAAAGTACTTAATACTGTACCTAACTATTTTTGAAGTATCTGTACTTTACTATTATTCTTGAGGGATATTTTTTCATTACGTTTCTATTGATGCTCTTGTTACTCAGTACTTTTTCCTCTTGGCCTTTTTTTCTAACCCAAACTTTAGAAGTGACAGGACAGAACAATATTTCCTTCTTTGTGTGAGCATTAGTGTTAAATTACTGAATACTAACCTTGTGCCCTGTCATTTCACTTTGACAGCACATCCTCTAATGGTAGGGCATGCCCTCCACAGCCCCTCCACTCGAAACACAATCCTAGAGTTTATCGGAGAAGGTAGCTTTGGGAAAGTTGCCAAGTGTCGTGCTCACAACAGCAGCAAATTGGTGGCAGTAAAAATCCTAAAGAAGGAGTATTTTCAAGATGTGGAGGACGAAGTAAGTGTTTGGTGCCTTCAACAGAACTTAAACTATGAATTTTTGGGGTAAAGTGATATGAAGGTGATCTAACTGTCCTTTTTTCCCTCCAGCTGTCAGTGTTGAAGACCATCAGCTCTCTGAATGCTGACCACTTCAATCTGGTCACATTCTATGAGCAGTTTGAATACCTGGGCTATAAGTGCCTCGTCTTTGAGCTGTTGGACGTGGATTTGCTCCACCTGGTTCATTCACTGAACGTCAACCACATCCGTCCTATTGCAAAGCAGGTATGAATCTTTTTGTTTCTTGCTGATTGATTAGGAAAGCCTTGAGTTCAAACCTGAGCTTAAACAGCTCCATAAGAGGAACTCCATTCTCATCCTGTCTTTTCTCATTGTGTCCCTGCAGCTGATGATGGCATTACAGGGACTCAAAGCTGTAAGAGTAATGCACACTGACATCAAGCCAGACAACATTATGATGGTCAGCATTGATGAAAGTCCATTCAGCGTAAAGCTCATTGATTTTGGAATGGCTTCTCCCATCTCTGCCGCCATGCCCGGGCTCAGACATCAGCCCATCGGCTACAGGTATGAGGGTGTCACCCTGAATGACTTATGGGTTTTTGGAACAAACCTGTGTTATTATAGTGTTGGTACTTAATGCTAAAATATAGAGTTCTGAAGTATATTTCATTCATTTTGCTTCACAGGGCCCCAGAGGTTTGTCTTGGCCTTCCTTACTCGGGGGCCATTGACATGTGGGGAGTGGGCTGCACGCTGGCATTCCTCTTCCTAAATGACAACCTCTTTCCTGTCCACTGTGAATACCTCATGGTAGGTCGTCTTTTCTATACATCATCCCTCCATTCATTTAATTACCCATGTGCTCTTTTTTACAGGTATAGAAAGTGTTGAAGAACTGCCCCTAATGTGTATAATTGTGTGTTTTTTGTGCAGATGCAGAGCATGGTGGAGATGCTGGGAATGCCATCAAAGTACCAGCTCCACTTTGGCTTATACAGCAAGAGGTTCTTTTGTCATGAGGTGGATGAATTGGGCACAAGATGGAGGCTGCTGGTAAAACATAGTTTTTATTGTTGTTGAACCTTGACTGTTGCCCTAAACTTATCTTAAACCCCTTATATTGTCATTGTGTTTCCTCAGACACCAGAAGAGTACACCTCTAGGAACAGAAGACAAGCTGAGGAGTGGCCCGAATATCGTCCACATTTGTCATCATTAGATGACCTGCTCTATGTAAGTGTTCTCTATGACATTTGAGTTCAAATACTTAGAGATCTCTTCTTTAAAATCTAACCTACTTCAGACATGTTTATAAGCTGAATTTACTCACCATTATCGTTAACATGAGTAAGAGAGGTATAAACTAGTGTATTGACCAAACTCTATTTAATTTAATCCAGATGTCTGAACTAGGGGACAATGAGACGGTAGAAGACAGGAAGGCCTTCATCGAGTTCCTGAAAGAACTGTTGAATCTGGATGGGGAAGAGAGAATCTCTCCCATTGATGCTCTTCAGCATCCCTACATTACAGGGTCATACCTGAGCCAGGAGCCAGACAACAGAGAACAGTGAGTAACTGCACTGTGAAAGCGATCACGCACATGAAGGTCATTTTGTTGTTCTTTTGAATTTTGTACTAATCTTCTTTTATTTTTCCTCTAGTCAAACCGAGGCACAGGTCATTGAAGAACATTCACCTGAAGATTGGGATGCCGAGTACCCTCTCTTCAACGAACACAACAAATGTGGACTCATTGTGGCATATTAGCCCAAAGATTGAAATACCAAGTACCCTCTCTCATGCAATTGGTAAATGTAGACATTCTGAGTAGTATTTTCTTGTTCTTCTTTGTATTTCTTTGTAAATTTGTTTATTTCAATGTATTTTTTAAGTAACTGTATTGAATGAATAATCTTAGTATATTTTTTTTATTTCATTGTATTTGTAAATAATCCTATTGCATGAATTTTTTAGCCACATTTTTACAATAAATATTTATGACTTACCTGCTTTGTTAATGTTTTCATAGTTTTGACCCCTTTCTCAAACATTTTCATTTTAGTTCTTCGGGGAAGTCCCTGACATTGTAGTGTGCTAAAAGTTCTGCAGAGCTGCTAAATCTCCTGGAACAAAATGAAAAGGGGCTTTGTTTTTATAAGTCACTAAGGGTTATGGCATATTGCCCAATACAATGTCGGCCTCAAAACTAATTCCGAACTCCAACTTGGTAGCATGATCTCAACTTCCTCCTATGGTTACCAGGAGTCCATGTGGCCTTTGTCCTGTCTATTCACCTCATGCAATTCTTCAAATATTAATAATTTATGAACAGTCATAATAATTTTGACTCTGTCCATAATCAGTTTCCTATGGAAGAGCTCAGTACAGTACAAAAATAATGAAAAGGGTCAGCCATGGGTGTAGCTAACAAAACTGCACATCAAAATGAAAAAGGGCCTCTGCTCTCTAAAAGGTGACAGGGATTGCTCTCCTCTATCACCCACTGAATATATCAAAATGATGAAGACAATTAGGACCTGAATTATAATTAGGGCATTGTTCGCCACAAACAATCAAAGTAGTACTTGGATCAATTATTCACTGTACAGGTGCAGCAGATCTCTCAATCAATCAATTTCAATCTTTTATTTGTATAGCGCCAAATCATAACCAATGGTATCTCAAGACACTACAGTAGAGCAGTCTTAAGGACGGACTCTTCATTTTATGGATACACACATATGCATATATACGTATATACACATGCATATGTATCCCACACCCAACATGAATTCATCATGGCGGCAAGGAAAACCTTCTGTTAAGCAGCAGGAACCTTGTGTGGATCCCATTCCTATGATGAACAGCCATCCACGTTATGCTGTGTTGGGTGTGTGCAGAGGAAAGGGTGAAGACAGAGTTGTTGAGACTCTGTAACTCCACACTAAGGATCCCACGGACCTGCAAGACAAAAGCCAGGAGGAGCAAACACACAATGGAAGAAGCAGACATAGAGGGAGTGTTAGAGAGAGGAATGGGACCCTCTCCGGTCCCTCTCTAACCTAAATGACCTCTCTCTTAAAGGGGACATTTCATGGTTTTAAATCCTTCCTTTTTACATATAAATCACACAGTTGTGGTCTATATAAAGCGGAACTGCAATGCTTGGGTCTGAATTCCTCATTATTATAGCTCCACAGGCACCTTTTCTACCCCTTTTCTGATGTGCTTCTAAGAGCAACTCCATATCCCGCTCCCTCTTCAAGTGACACTCGGTTCAACTCCACCCTGCTCGGCCATTTTTGTAGTTTGATAGAAGAGATACGGCTATGTAGCGGCGCATAAACTTTTTATTCAAAGGTTATTAACAAAATGTCAACAACAGAAGACTTGTTCCAGCCAGAGTTGGACCCGGCGGAGCGAGATGAAAATGAAGATGATGAACCTGCAGAACCCTAACAAGTGAGCTAACACAAGCACCGAGCTAACACAAGCACCGAGCTAACGCTAGCGCCAAGCTAACGTCACGAAATGCATTTTAATAGTCTTTTCAAAGACCAAAACGTCAAAATGAAATGACTAATGAAAACTTTAGACTTAAATTAAATCACGTAGGCCATATCATCAAGGATCTAAAACGAGCACACAGCGCTAACATCTGAAGTCTGAAGACGGTGCAACTGCTAAGCAACTGCTAATGCTAACAAAACAATGACAGGGACGTCTTATCATCACACTTTTTAGCGTTATTTACAGCTTACCGGAGTGCTCTGTTCATCGTCTCCAAAGATAGAAGGAATTGAACCCTCAATCAGACAAAGTCTTTTTTCAAATCCTTCTTTATACTGGTGGAGGTTGCAGAAGCAGTCATCCTTGAAGTGCTTCGCGCACACAAAAATGACCTTACCCACAGATGTGGGCACATTTTCGTGAAAAATAAAACTCAACCAGGCACTTTGAAAAGGTTCTGATGCTGGGAGACGGTGTAATGAAGCGTGTGGGTTACTACATCCAGCAACTGAACATTTTGACTTGTCCTCTCGTAACTTCGGCATCCTTGAGCTTGGACTACAAAATAAAAGCGAGAAATAAAAATGGCGGATTGCTCGAAGTGGTGGACCTGGAGTTGATGTACTAATTTGGCAGTTCCGCTGCAAATACTGTGATGTAATAGTTAAAAAAACGTAATAGAGAATAGAAAAATCGAAACAGATTGAAAAATATGAGCAAAACAGAATATAAAGATATCTACGGAGCACCTGAAGAGACTAATTTGATTTTTTCTGTACTTCTAAACACTCTAAATATACAACAAAATGCATTTAAGGGATAAAAAAGTGGATTTAGCATGATATGTCCCCTTTAACGCCCTCTCCAACCTCTCTTCAACCGAGCATGCCAGAACCCCCCGGCAGTCTATGCCTATTGCATCTTAACTATGAGCTATGAGCTGGTTCCTAACTAAAAGCTTTACCAAAGAGGAATGTTTTGAGCCTAACCTTAAAGGTAGAGTGTCTGCCCCCCGAACCGTGGTTGGTAGGTGGTTCAAGAGAAGTTCCTGAGGTCCTATATGTGTGAAACAGTTTAGGTTAGGCTTATTTACATTTAATGGTACAGCAGGCCCAGGTGAAGGCAGGGAGTGGCTAATTTTATCTCTCATCTTATGAGTTTTATTGTTAAAAAATGTCATAAAGTCCTCACAGCTGAGGGCTAGAGGAATCATGGGCTCAATTGAGCTCTGACTTTGTGTTAACCTGGCTACAATGCTGAAAAGGTACCTCGGATTATTTTTATTTTCTTCAATTAGTGAGGAGTAGTATGTAGATTGAGTATGTTGTAAGGCTGTCATGTATTTACTATGGCTTTCTTGCCAGAGTATTCGTGACTCCTCTGTTTTATTGGAGCGCCACATTCTCTCTAATTTACGGGTTGTTTGAGTGTGCGAGTTTCAGAGCTAAACAATCCGTGTATCATTCGTTCATTCGTTTTTCATTATGTAACAAAAACATGAAAAACAAAAAAAAACACTCATTATTTGATATTTGTTTACAAAACCAAAATGAAAAAACAAAAAACGCCTTGTTTTTCAAATCCAAGCTCTTTTACTTCGGTACAGAAAACGAAAAATGGAAAACAAACATCTTTATTAATTTTCTCCATTACCGATTTGCCAAAGTACGTGACCCGGAAGTGTCATCTGACGCTAATGGCTATGCTAACGGCAGTTCGGCATGACAAGATCGCTGCTTCCAGCTGTGCATCCAAAACGTGTCCTTTTTGCTTTAGCAGGTGTTGAACACAGAACCTCCTCACGGACATTTAGGAGGATTTTGAGACTCCTAAGTGTTGCAGAGATAAAGATATCACAGAATGTGTAACGCTTCACTTCCGGGTCACGTACTTTGGCAAATTGGTGATGGAAAAAACAAATAAAGTTGTTCGTTTTCAGTTTACCATTTTCTGTACCGAAGCAAAAGAGCTTGAATTTGAAAAACAAGGCGTTTTCCATTTTTTTCATTTTGGTTTTGGAAACAAATATCAAATAATGAGTGTTTTTTTGTTTTTCATGTTTTTGTTACATAATGAAAAACGAATGAACGAATGATACACGGATTCTAAACCACGGAGCTTTCCTCTGACGTTTAATAGTTTTTTCCGTCAATGGGGCAATTGAGTCCAAGGTGGATTTTAGTAGACTAGCAGAGCTATCGACAAGCAGATCCAGTTGAGAGGGGCTATAATTAATATCATAGTTATTTATTGGATGGTGCACTGAGTTTAAGGCAGCAGGAATGGCCTCTTTAAATTTAGCCACAGCACTATTGGACAGATTTCTACTCGTAACTATTTTATTGCACAGTGCGAGATCCTTTTGGACAGAGATCGACAAACTACGGCCCGCGTGCCACATCCGGCCTGTTGGTCTTTTTATTCCGGCCCGCCGAAGCCAAAATAAACAATTAAAACACAAACAGAATCGTCGACTCCATCATGTATTTCCTCAACACCCGTGGGAACCATTCTCCTATTCTCCGCTTACGCCCACCCTTTTCCAGCCTCCCAGCCATTCAACACGCAGAACACTTGTAAACAAAGACGAACATTGGCAGATAAAGCTGCACGTAACAATGATGCCTTAACGTGCATGGGAAACCACAACACTGTTACACATTGAATAAACTTAATGTGGAACATTACTCATTAACATATGACCCAGTCCGTTACAATATCATAATTATGAAAGCATTTATTTGACTTTGTCCTGTAATGCCTGGCGTCCTACTAGGTATGGACAGAAAATGTAAAATGAGGAAGAAAGATTGAAGGCATTGCTACCTGCTACAACTAATAAAAGAAATGCAGAAAAAAAAATAAAAAAATAAAAAAAAAATAAATAAAAAAAAAAAATAAAAGAAATGCAGTAAAGAAACCTGATGTCAGAGTAAATTCCTGTCAAACATCTTCTGAGTGGGTCTCTCGTCCTATCAAGTACAGGACAGTTAAGAGAGTACTTGACAATAAAAAACCGCTTGTGGATTTACCGAAGAAGGGAAACAGGCTCCAAGGAGATCCAGTCGGACTCCAGTTCCAGTCCGACTCCAGATCCAGTCCGACTCCAGATCCAGTCCAACTCCGGTTCCAGCCTGACTCCTGCCCAGTTCCAGCCTGACTCCAGTTCCAGTCCGACTGAGCTCCAGTTCAAACTCCAGTGGCAGGCAAACAGTCAAGCTTCAGGCACATCCTAATCTCAGACAAGATGGCAGAACCAGTGTCTGTGCAGCAATTGAAGGCCCTCAGAACAGTGGCCAAGAGACAGTTGACAAAGATTGTAAATCGTGTCGGAAGGACATATACCGAGATGACTGTGGAAGAGCTTGAAGAAAGTTTCTTTAAACTGACAACTGAGGGTGCAAAGATAAAGGACATAAACAATGACATAGAGGCCGAGCTGCTTGCTGAAGTAGGAGAAGCTGAACAACTTAGTCCTGAGCAAAGAACTGACTTGGCCAGGACAGAAGAGGAGTGTCAAACCAAGCTAAAGGAGACCAAAAGCCTACTGCAAGGGAGATTGTGGGCGGACTTTGAAGAAGCAGAGGTGACACTGGCACTGGAAGCTGCCGAGAAAAGAAACCAAAGGTTTACAAGCATCCAACCAGCCACGACCAAAGAGACCTATGATTTTATGGTAGACCATCTGGAGCAGCTTTTAAAGACGGCAAAGGCAACCTTCCAGAAATGGTATCGCTGGACTCCCCGTCCTGAAGCTAGGTACATCACCCAACTGCTAAGAGTTCTTGAGCAGTCCCTCCCAGAGTTGGTGTCCAGGAAAGCTGATTACATTCAGGCTAAAAGGGAAGAGGAAGGAAGAATGTCTATGTTTGGTCAGACTGCTTCATTCACACCAGCCATTAGACTGAAGCCAACATCCCTTCCAAAGTTTACAGGGAACCATCAGGATCAAAAGAGGTCAAGAAGTTCCAGTTGCTCGACAGTTTGGAAGACAAAATAGTCAGAGACCTGCGGCTCTCGTCCTACAACTCAGCAGATGACATTGTTTGGGTGCTAACTAACCGCTTTGGAAATCGCACGGCCATTGCTGTTGAAATAGTGGAAGAGCTACAAAGGTTACCACCCATTAGGAGTCAACAGCCAAGAAGAATTATAGATTTGATTCAAGCAGTTGAGAAAGCCCTGAGTGATCTGCAGGACCTTGGTGATACTGGAGCCATAAAAAATCCCTTGACAACCAAATCTATAGAAAGTAAGCTTCCTGATGGACTCAAAAAAGAATGGTTGCTGTATGCTGCTGAGAAGGGAAATGAATGTACTCAAGAGAATCGTTTCGACAACCTGTTGTTCTTCCTAAAAAGCCAAGAAAGTATTTACAAACAGATGGATCAGCTAAAAGATGATGAAACCAGTCGGAGAGAGACAAGGTTGGAACCTAGACAAGCCAGGACCAGAGCTACAGGGTCCAGTAGCAGTGACACCTTGTCAATATGCAGACTCTGTGAGGACCCAAAGCATTCCAAGAAGCTGTACCATTGCAAAAAGTTTCGATTCATGAAACCTGCTGAGAGGGAAGAAGCAGTAAAGAGGGCCGGTGCATGCAAAAAATGTCTAGAAGTCCACGAAAGAAGCTATACTTGTTAACCTGCCTTCCTATGCCAGAGGCCAGAGTGTGAAAATTGGTCAAATCATCACTACTACCTCTGCACAAAAGCTGAAAAAACTCCCAGAACGAGCAATGGTAGCACACCAAGGGGAAGCAGGTGCACAGAGGCTCAAGAGGTTTTCCTGGCAAAATTGTCACCTGATCTCGCTCAGCAATGCAAGAACGCTTTCTGCAACACAGTGTCTAGGACCCTAAACTCTAAGAATCAGTCAGATCTACTGGAAGACCAAGGTGTCCAAGAAATACCTGTCATCGTGATGATCTTGGAGGTGACGGCAAATGCAGGTCAGAAGATTGGGACATTGATCGACCTAGCATCAGACACAAATTATATCACCCACGCGGCAGCAGAGAGGCTTAATTTACGGTGCGAGGATGTCACACTGATAGTGCACGGAGTTGGAGGCATGAAGACCTCAGTGAAAACAAAAAGGTGTCTCTTGAAAATTAGGGTTCACTCCATTCAAGGAACCATAATTTCCCACCAACTGCTATGCTACGGTCTTGACAGTATTGCTGGAATCCAGCGACATGTCTCAACAAGACAACTGGCACGTTTCTTCCCAGATGTCCATCCTGATGAACTGAGAAGGCCAAAAAGGATAGATCTCATCAGTCACAAGGAAGGCAGACTGGTCCCACAAAAGATTCAACCCATTGGTGACCTGGTGCTGTGGGATGGCCCATTGGGGAAGACAGTTGGTGGTGCTCATCCTGGGCTCTTTGAGCAATCCATTGTTCAGGCCCACACCTCAAAGACTCACTTTGCTCATTCAATGAGGTCTGCTGCTGTCAGATATGAAGAACTGATAGATAGCCACTGTCCACCAGAGAAGTCCTGCTTCACTTCAAGTCATGACTTCTTGAGATGGTGGAGATGGGAGAGTATCGGGGCAGCATGTGAGCCCAAGTGTGGTGGTTGCCGCTGTGGGAACTGCCAGCCAGGCGGTAAAGACATGACCCTTGCAGAGGAAAGAGAGCTGGAAGTGGTGAAGAATGGACTTTCATACATCCCCTGTGATGAGCACAGCAGAGATCCACACTGGCACAGCAGCTATCCGTGGTTGGCAGACCCAGCAATGCTCCTGAACAACAGGAAAGGTGTCGAAGCCACATTTTTTAGAAACGGAGAAGCAACTCTCAATGGATCCAGAGTGGAAAGCTGCCTACACCGGCCAAGTTCATGAGATGACTGCCCGTCAAGCCGCAGTGAAGCTGACAAGAGAAGAAATGCTTGCATGGTCTGGCCCTGTGTGGTACATTAGCCATCTCATTGCACCCAACCCGCACTCTGTCACCACCCCAGTTAGACTTGTTTGGAACAGTAGCCAGTGATTTAAAGGCCTAAGTTTAAATGACCTCTTGATGAAGGGGCCAGACGTCTTAAAGGGGACATATCATGCTAAATCCACTTTTTTAGCCCTTAAATGCATTTTGATGTATACTTAGATTGTTTAGAAGCACAGAAAAGTTCAAATTAATCTCTTCAGGTGCTCCGTTGATATCTTTATATTCTGTTTTGGTCATATTTTTCAATCTGTGTCGATTTTTCGATTCTCTATTACGTTTTTTGAACAATAACGTCAGCGGAACTGCCAAATTAGGACATCGACTCCAGGCCCAACTCTTCGAGCAATCCGCCATTTTTATTTCTCGCTTTTATTTTGTAGTCCAAGCTCCAGGATGCAGAAGGTACGAGAGGAGAAATCAAAATGTTTGGTTGTTGGATGTAGTAACCCACACGCTTCATTACGTCTCCCAGCATCAGAACCTTTTCAAAGTGCCTGGTTGAGTTTTATTTTTCACGGAAATGTACCCACATCTGTGGGTAAGATCATTTTTGTGTGTGCGAAGCACTTCAAGGATGACTGCTTCTGCAACCAGAATAAAGAAGGATTTGCCGAAAGACTTCGTCTGATTGAGGGTTCAATTCCTTCTATCTTTGGAGACGATGAACAGAGCACTTTGGTAAGCTGTAAATAACGCTAAAAAGTGTGATAAGACATCCCTGTCATTGTTTTGTTAGCATTAGCAGTTGCGCCGTCTTCATATGTTAGCGCTGTGTGCTCGTTTTAGATCCTTGATGATATGGCCTACGTGATTTAATTTAAGTCTAGTTTTCATTTTAAGTTTTCATTAGTCATTTCATTTTGCCGTTTTTGTCTCCGAAAAGACTGTATTAAAATGCATTTTGTGACGTTAGCTTGGAGCTAGCGTTAGCTCGGCGCTTGTGTTAGCTCACTTGTTAACGTCCATATGAAAACGTTGTTTTGCAGGTTCATCATCATTTTCATCTCGCTCCGCCGGGTCAGACTCTGACTCGAACATGTAAGGCTGGATGGACAAGTCTTCTGTTGTTGACATTTTGTAAATAATGTGTGAATAAAAAGTTTCTGCGCCGCTACATAACTACAAAATGGCCGAACAGGGTGGAGTTGAACCGAGTGTCACCTCTGCAATCTGGAGAGGGGGCGGGGTATGAAGTGTCTCATTTGCATTTAAAGAGACCGCACCAAAACGAGTTGCTCTCAGAAAAGGGGTAGAAAAGGGGCCTGTGGAGCTATAATAATTAGGAATTCAGACCCAAGCATTGCAGTTCCGCTTTATATAGACCACAACTGTATGATTTATATGTAAAAAAGGAAGATTTTAAAAGCATGATATGTCTCCTTTAAAATAGACATTAGGTGCAGCCCTAGTTATGTCACTAACATTACGGTGGTTATTACACATATTTTGTACTCACCTCGATGGTTGCTACTGTTGGCACCGCATTGACTTCCAGCAAGAGCACTTTAGCATAACCCAAGTTCACTTTCACCAGATTGGAAAAACACTCGTTGGAAAAATGAAGGTTGCAAACTCCGGCTCTAGGCGGGAGACAGCTTTCTGCTAATCGCAATGCGCATAACCACTGGCGCCTGATTTCTGGGTCATCTGGAAACCGATGTAGCCCTGACGTGTTTACACAACCGGGAACACAGCACTGCCGAACCATTGTGAACACAACAACAACAGTACCCACTCAACAGTGCTGAACTTTGTCAATCCAGTCTATGCACTACAAATTGCAGGGAGGCGGGGCCAACAATGAAAGTTGATGACGCAGGGAAATCTGAAAGAATCTGTTTCAGCCAATAGCAAAATTCAGTTGGAAAAGCCAGCATTCAACCCTTAGTGGGCAGTATACCGGACATTTTACAGCTAAATACCTTTACTACAATGTGAAGAGTTGGACAAGGATCAATCAACAGCACTACTTAACACCCAAATACATATGTATTCATCAGAAAAAAGTGGATTTGGTTTGGGGTTTAGTTGCTCTTTGAAGTCCGCTTGAGTCCAGCAGTAGCTTGGAAACAATCCTCAGTGAAATGATCAGTGCAGAGCACCAAGTGTTTCGTGGGACTTGCAGAATCCATTCCCACCTCAGTTTGAGATCCCGAGGAAAGGTGAAGAAGGAAACTCCGTCCCTGGAAGTCCTCGTACAGTGAGCTGCTACACAGTACCGAGGCATCTGTGGTGCTGAGCTGGTGTTACGGTTCAACTGGTGACCGTGTTACCCTGAGGCTGGGCTGAGTGGAACGGTCAGTGTTAGGAAGATAAAAACAGTGCAGATGTTCTCCTAAAGGAGGTTTGACCGACAATAATCAGCTTTAAAGACAGAAAACAGCTTCTCACCTTTTCCTTCTTCTTCTTCGTGTTTTTTTTTTTTTTTTTTGCTAGTGCTACCTAGTGTTGCAGGTGCATATGTCGCACAATTGTGCGATGGTCAGACCCAGCTTTGATTTCACTGTTTAAGAATGAAACACAGTCAGTTTGTTTCCTTTTAAATATATTTTTAATAGTGTTAGTGTATCAGAAAATTGGTTCCTGCATCATTTAAAATCTTAAAACAGTATCTAAAAGTAGCTCCGTTAGTGGTTCTAGCGCTGTCCAAGGTACTTATCCCGTCCGCCGGAAAGTACTAGTCCCAAGTAGGAAGGGGAGTGGGCTTGAAGTGAATCCGTAGCTCCTATCCCAGATGTCGGCGCGTCAGATGTTAATGTGCGTATCAGTCCTCCTCCTGCGCGCGTTGGCACGTCTCCAACGGCGACTCTCGACGGGCCTGCAGCGGTGTAGACGTGGCACCGTCTCTTCCGGGATCCCCGACACCTCTGCTGACGACGTCCAACGATGCGCTGTCAACACAGTAAACAGTTCCTCAGGCGAAGCAACGCATCGGCACCATGCTCAGCCTTTCGCTCATGAGGATAAAACACATTCCTTTACTCAGCTGTTTGTGCGCGCATCAATATCCATCCGCTGATCCACCGCCTCGGCGTCCCGTTGCCCGTGCGTCTCCGGATCTATGGGGAGGATCATCCACTTCCTTGTGCACGCTCCCGGGTGCCGCCGCTCGCATAGAGTCCTCTGCCTGCTCCTCGCGTGGTATCTTTCTCTGGTCACCTTTTTCCTTTCCTCCATTGACTCCTCAATGTTCCTTTTATATTCCCACCTACTATCCCAGGAACACCTTTGATAGGTTAAGCGCACCCGTGCGTAATTGGTCTGAGTAGGGGGGTGTGTCAGGTCCATCGGTCATAGTTTTCTATCGTGAATATTTACAACATCACTACATGAACACACACTGCAAACTTAATGACACTCCACAGCATATGCACAAAAACACACCACGCACAGGCACAAAAAAGTACTTTGTATGGTTTGAACCAATACACTTGACATTTCCCCCCCTTTTTAACCCTAGTCGTCTCGACTACTCACTGTGTACGGAACCTAGCAGGGGGCAGCCCAAAGTTTGTCCTCCGTGAGTGGCGTACCACTGGTTGTTCAGGTTCATTTTCCTGCCCCAATGCCCCAGGAGACACAGGTGGGCCTGCCGGTACCTCCTGTATTTGGGGTGTAGGGTGCATCATGGTGCCGGTCACTATGCCTGGCAACCACAATGTTGGTGGGATGAGGTTTTGCGGGGCCGTTACAGGGTCTCTTGCCACCTCTCCTCCTGCGTCATGTTCCATTGTCTTACAGCTACTTCAACCACATCCGCTTCAATGTGGTGGATCGTCAACTCCTGTTCCCCTCGAACGTCATCCAACTTTATCTCCAGTACTTTAGCCAATGGTCGTCGTTGTGGAATTTCCACAGAATATGGATTGGGGTTGCAAAGGCGGCAGGGGACCCGTCCATCTTTGAGTCTCACCAAGGACCGTGCCACCTGAAACTCAGTCTCATTATCGGAAAGTGGTTTCACCATCACTAGGGGCTGATTCTTTGTCCCTTCTACTACTTGCATCCAGACAATCATCTCTGACTCTGGTGGGATTACTACTGGGGACTGTTTTGGGAGTCTTACTATGCTTTCATAAGGTGGGCCGGAGTCTCTGGTGGCCACCCTTTGACATTCAGTTAGAGCTTGAGCCCACACCGTTCCCTCTTTTGATGGAAGATTGGTCCTGAAAACAACCAGTCCTGGATGGTTGCTCTGGTTCAGAATGGACCACAGTGGCTTTATAATGTTCATTCCAAGGATACCTTTTTCTGGTCCAAGGCATTCATCTTTTACAATAACCACTCCTTTCTCAGGTAGGTGAACTCCCCCTACAAAACAGTCCACCAGTGCATATCCAACATAAGGGATGTCGAGGCCATTAGCGGCACGAAGATTAAGCCACGGTACCTGATCTGCTTGGGTCATACCCGTCCCCCCAAGGTGTCTCTGGAACAGTGTCTGGCTCATCAGGGTGACCTGGGATCCTGTGTCCAACAAAAAAGAGATAGGTTTCCCATTAATAGCAACCACCAGGACATTCACCGATTAGGGCCACCCTCTCCAGTGTGGACTTTGAAGGCGTGGGCTCTCCCTCCCGGGTCACTACCCCCACTGCTTGGCCCTCAGCTGTAGGGGACCCTAAAAATCCTGTGGTCTGGGTCTTCGATTTGGGCAGCGTCGATTCCGATGACCCCTCTCCCCACAACCCCAGCAGATGAGTTCTTGGGGACCCCGTTCATAGGTTGCGGTATTGTCAGTTCTACGTTGTCTCTCCCTTGGGCTTTGGGTTCTACTCTGTTGTCTGTCTGAGGGAGTGGCCAGTGTCAGGTGGTTTTTCATTTCCTCCATGAGGTTGGTTGAGAGAGCTTTCATTTGTTCAGAGATCTCTTTCTTTACTTCGCCCATTAAATCTACTTGTAATTGCGAGTATATTTTTTTCTCCATTCGTTCCCACTCTAAAACCTGAGGGTCTTTTGCAGCCGGAGCCATTATTCGTTGTACGCCTATGCCCTCCTCCATCTGTAGCTCCTGTTCTAACGCTAATACTTCTCTACAGGCTTCCTCAAATGAAAATCCAGGGTGACGGCGCAAATGTCGAGCTAGCTCCTGTTTCACCGGGCCTGCCCTCAAACCAACTATTAGTTGATCTAATAGTAACTCAGTTTCTGCCTCACCCTCTTCTTGTCGTTGCCAACTAAAGAAGAGCTCTCTCAAGCGTAGTACAAACGTCCTTATGGTTTCCTCACTATATTGCCGACAGTTAAAAAAACGGGACCTCAGTTGAGCTCTGGTGTTGGGTTTAGCATACAGTTTCTGCAATAACTCTAAAAGTTTTTGTCCCGTATCCCGTTCATCGTTACTTATTAGCAATATTTCTCGCTTTGGCTCTCCTTCCAATGCACCTAAAATAAAGTCTGCTTGTTGTCGTTGGCTTAGTCCCTGGGCTCTGAGCATAGTCTCTACCTGAGCTCTCCATTCTACAAATATCGCTTTTTCTCCACTAAATTTGGGTATGAATGCAGCTCCCATAAACCACGGCATCACAAATTGTGCAGTAATTGGTGGATTAACCCCATTGCTCTGACCTGGTTCCATTCTCAAACAGTGGTGCTGGGTCCTGTCGAGCAACGCCAAAATTTACTGTCGCACAATTGTGCGATGGTCAGACCCAGCTTTGATTTCACTGTTTAAGAATGAAACACAGTCAGTTTGTTTCCTTTTAAATATATTTTTAATAGTGTTAGTGTATCAGAAAATTGGTTCCTGCATCATTTAAAATCTTAAAACAGTATCTAAAAGTAGCTCCGTTAGTGGTTCTAGCGCTGTCCAAGGTACTTATCCCGTCCGCCGGAAAGTACTAGTCCCAAGTAGGAAGGGGAGTGGGCTTGAAGTGAATCCGTAGCTCCTATCCCAGATGTCGGCGCGTCAGATGTTAATGTGCGTATCAGTCCTCCTCCTGCGCGCGTTGGCACGTCTCCAACGGCGACTCTCGACGGGCCTGCAGCGGTGTAGACGTGGCACCGTCTCTTCTGGGATCCCCGACACCTCTGCTGACGACGTCCAACGATGCGCTGTCAACACAGTAAACAGTTCCTCAGGCGAAGCAACGCATCGGCACCATGCTCAGCCTTTCGCTCATGAGGATAAAACACATTCCTTTACTCAGCTGTTTGTGCGCGCATCAATATCCATCCGCTGATCCACCGCCTCGGCGTCCCGTTGCCCGTACGTCTCCGGATCTATGGGGAGGATCATCCACTTCCTTGTGCACGCTCCCGGGTGCCGCCGCTCGCATAGAGTCCTCTGCCTGCTCCTCGCGTGGTATCTTTCTCTGGTCACCTTTTCCTTTCCTCCATTGACTCCTCAATGTTCCTTTTATATTCCCACCTACTATCCCAGGAACACCTTTGATAGGTTAAGCGCACCCGTGCGTAATTGGTCTGAGTAGGGGGAGGTGTCAGGTCCATCGGTCATAGTTTTCTATCGTGAATATTTACAACATCACTACATGAACACACACTGCAAACTTAATGACACTCCACAGCATGTGCACAAAAACACACCACGCACAGGCACAAAAAAGTACTTTGTATGGTTTGAACCAATACACTTGACACATATACCGCCACCAACTAAGAGGACCCATCTAACTTGAAATTAAAAACAAATATTCTTCTTGATACTCTGTTCTCTCCAATTACAAACCTATCTAACACCTTAGTTCCACACATACTCTTAATTCTCATTGTCTTCTTTTTCTTCTGGCAGTTGGCAAACTTAAAAAGTGCATAATTCATACCTGTCAAGTTTTGGATTTGAAAATAAGGGAAATTTTCTTGCGCCCACTACGAGTCGTCCCACCCACCCAACCAAGCTCCAGTATCCCTTATATTTTAAGATAGGTGTACATGAAATCTAAAATACCCACTTGTCAACCACTTAAATACTATTATGTGATTAGAATCTGATATGTCGACCTTTATTAACATTAAAATGCTGTGAACATTCCTACTAGGGCTGGGCAATATGGACCAAAACTCATATCTCAATATTTTTTCTCAAAATGGTGATATATGATATAAATCTAGATAATTTTATTTCGAATGAAGTCTGAGAAGAAAGAGAATTCTGGGTTAAATTTTCTGATCCAAAATGCTACACAGAATCATTTATTAACATGTGTCACTTTTGTTTTTTTCTCCTGTAAGGGACAGTATGTGTGAGTGATATGTAATCTGTAATATGGCTTGTTATGGGGAAGCTCTGAGTTAGGACTCTGTTCTGAGAAGTCAAAGCAGTGACTCTTAAAACTAGTATTTTGATACAAAATAAGCTATTAATTATAATAGAAAACTCGATACATCTTAAATCTCGATATATCGCCCAGCCCTAATTCCTAAATTATAAAACAGCCTAAAAAAACATAAGTGGATATATTAAACACGTGTTTATTTAATATACTTACAGTATATATACAAGTCAACACGTTGCATATTTACTGTTAATTTCACATTGCTTGTCTTTAAGTGAGACATTAACAATTTATTTTCATTAGATATTTTTCTTATAATTTCTCATGCTCACTCATGTGGTTCTCTGATATTCACTAATGACTTATTAGACATTTATTACAGACTTTACATTCTTTAACACTTTTTTAAAGCAGTGTATATTTGTGGAGCTTGTGATTGGATGATTTCTCATGCTGACTTACGTGTTCCTTCCGCTGTTGTAGACGCTAAAATCTCAGTTACTAATCTAACAGAACATGTAACTGTGTCACATCCTGCTGCTCTTTAGGAAGATAAACTCTCTGTTCCAGTTTCCAAGGTATTTACATGAGTTCTTTATTTTTCTCACCATCGCTTTTCTGAGTTGTTTCCGGGTTTGTTGCCGCTGTCGGCACTAATCTCGCGAGAACTGCCACTCAGGCCATTTCAGGTGACAGTTCTCGCGAGGCTAGTGACGGCGTTCTGTTTAGTAAGGCATCTTTTAATTATTATTACATTAAAATACGGGATATTTACGGGAAAATATTAATACGGGGTAAAAGAGGGGTAAAATATGGGAGTTTCCCGGCCAAAACAGGATACTTGACAGGTATGGCATGACCGCCAGCTACTGGATTCTTTGTGGACCAGACATTAAGAAGACCATAACTTGCAAAAAATAAATAATCAAATAAATGCTCATAATAGGACTCATTCTCACCTCCATTGAATCAGGGTCCGACATGGACACTACACACTCACACCAGTCAAGAGCATCCCTGTCTGTGTCGCATTACATTTGGCATAAAAGTAACGCCACATTTCAGAAAAAGAACATCATACAAACACTATAATATGGTGGTGGCAGTGTGATGGTCTGGGGCTGTTTTGCTGCTTCAGGACCTGTAAGACTTGTTGTGATAAATGGAAGAAAAACAAAATGAAGACTTTAGAGTGGCTAGTCGAAGTCCTGACCTCAATCCTATTGAGATGCTGTAGCATGACCTTAAAAAGCCGATTCATGCTTGAAAACCCTCCAATGTGGCTGAATTCCAACAATTCTGCAAAGATTAGTGTGCCAAAATTCCTCCACAGCGTTAGAAAAGACTCATTGCAAGTTATCACAAATGCTTGATTGCAGTAGTTGCTGCTAAGGGTGGCCCAACCAGTTATTAGGTTTAGGGGGCTAACACTTTTACACACAGGGCCATACATTTTTACACTTTTAAATTCTGGCTCTACAGTACACTATGCAAAACTGCATAATCCGTTTCCTGCTTTACCTCCGGACTTTCCCACAGTTCTTCCTCTTCCTTCTTTATGTGGAAATGATCCTGGAGCTGCAGTCCATGAACAGATTCTCCTTTACAGGAAACAAAAAAGGGTTTGATTGATTTTGTTATCATTGTGTATATTTTCGAGAGGTGGGACTTGATTAAAAAATGAATCTAATTAATGAGAAAATTTGTAATGAATTAATCTAAATTAATGGCCTAACAGTATTTGACATAAGAAACAACATTTTTTTTTTAGTTTAAATGGATTTTGGTATATGACTGAAACAATGAAAACAATAAATGAACTTAAACAAAATAGTGTTTGCATCACTGAGTGCTAATATAATGTAATGAATAAATAATATGATTGCATTGTTCAAAAAGCACAAACTTAAATTTAACTAAGCTATATTCACACTTTTCTGGATTTTTTTTATAAAACAAATGTGTGTTTGTGTTTTAAAAGGAAAAAACAGGACTTAGTCCAGAACATTCCAGAGAAGTAGAAACTGAACAGTGTAAAATAGTTAGAATATCTGTGGCATGAAATAAATAGAGCAACTGATGAAGCTGATGAATTTAGTTTGAAATATTCTTTCTACATCGCAGGTGATAAGTTGGGTCAGACAATGCTATCTGTAGCAGTGCTTCTAGCCCCGCCCACATCCTCTACCACAGAGAGTGGTCGACTGTCTACTATCATTTATCCACTGACTGTTCATTTGTCACTTATGGATTTATTCATTTTGGCTCTGAACCCTGTCTGAGTGTCCAGTGTGGTTTGGAGACACTGTCTGCTCCCACTAAGACTGTTGTCCGTGCTAGCTGCTACATGTTGGCATTAAGCTGCTAGCTGCTACGTGTTAGCACGTGTTAGAGGTAGAAGCTGAGGCTAGAAGAGCTCTGGTGATAGTGCCGTGTCTCCCCAGGTGATGATGTGGATGGTAAAAAGGAGGTGTAGTGTGGAAAAAAGTCTTCATTGAAGCTGACAAAATAATACAAAGTTTATTAAAACAAGCAGAATCAAAAACCAGGGCAGAGACGGAACACTGGAGGAACAAAGGAGGTCAAATCATGTTCTGAGGCAAAAACAGGAGAACTGGAGATATCAGTTCAATGAGAGCAAACAGGGTCAGATCATGCTCTGAAGAAATCCAGCTTGGCCATCATATATATGGACTGACGAGAAATCTGAAACCCAACAGGTGGAGTCTAAGGCTTTAGCCTTAAGACAAAGAAAGGAAGTCACAAATGTCTATTACGGTGGTAGAAGTCCCATACATCAACAAACGAAGGCCAAAGTTAGACTGTTTATGTATACAGCTGTAAATGGAGGAAAGATCAGCCTGGGAACAGGCAACTTTCAAGGTTCACAAGTCAATAAACATCCCAACAGCAGAATAGCACAACAATAAGCAAATTCCACGATTGACAGGCAATAAACATCCCAACAGCAGAGCTACAGAAATAACTGGCTAGGATTGCAAACCCTATATGTTTAAGGCCACCTGTTGAAGGCCCATACTCAGTTTTTAAGTGAAAAGGTATATAGAATAAATTAATATCATATTAAGCAGTCAATACACCTCAATAGACAAACTGTTTCTTGCACAAGTTGCGCACAACGGGGCTTTTGTTTTCCATCCGGTGTTTTTATTTAAACTGATATTAATGCTCACAAAACACAGCAATAAACTCTCCTCTGGTTCTCCCATTTCTTGTGTTGTTTTCTGTGCATCCAGAGCTGCCTGTCTCCTGGTTCCTAAATCTAAACAACCACGGCAGGCCTCACACAATAATAAACAAATCAGAAGATACGTAAGGCGGGTCTTGACGAGTCGTGTCTAGACACCTCACACAACACACCAACTTGTTGACATGCTTTCAGAAAGAAAGATCTAGAGGACAGACTCCATCTGAGATAGTATGTAGCTACCCAATTTTGTTCACTGTTTATATTGCTCTGTGTGTGTTATAGTGTTAGTTTACTCATGTAAAAAAACTAACACTGCATGTGTTTTCTTCTCTAAATAACTCTCTGTGTAGCAGAGCTGCTGCAGCTAACAGGGCTGATTATACATTCTTAAAGAGACAGTGTCCTGAAGGTGATTTACTTTAAAAACGACTTTCTGCAACTCAGAGCTGCCCTGAAAAAAGCAACACCACATAATTTAATCACATTTCAGCCTTAATGAAGGAAAAAGTCAAAAGTTACACAAAATGTTGTTATTGTGCTGCTAGTGATTAATAAAAGGGTCTTTGTGGCTCCACTGACTTTGACCCATTATTGTTTTTCACGTAAAACTATTTAATATAGTATATATATATATACTTTAAAATAGTCTTGAAATGATTTGAATGAAAAAAATTGTGATGTGATCGTGGGTTTACAAAGAATAAATCGTGATAAGATTTTTTTTCCCCATATCGCCCACTCCTACGTGTGTGTTTTATTTGTTTCCAAAGGTGCATATTTTAGGTTTATTACCAAATACCAGTAATGCTATTGTACAACTGTATTAGATACAGAGCAGCCATTTTGAGGTATAGGGCTACAGCTGTGCACGTGTTTAGTGAATTATATATTAAACTTAGTGATTTGACTAAAAGCATATTTCATAGTTATTGTTAAAAAGATAAATATATAAATAGTGATTCATTTCATAGTGAAAATAAGTAAAAAGGGTAAAAGGTATAAATATATTAAAATACATTGGGTTACAAACAATGTACATTTTGTATTGTATTTTTGTAATTTTTGAGAAACTGTAATTGTGTAAGTATAACGTGTGACTAGTATAGCTTTACTAAGCTATGGCCACATGGACTTTGGGACTCTTTAAGGCCATTTAGAATAGAATAGGTATCTGGATTACTGCTGTGGTTGATTGTGAAAATATGTTAGAGGAAGAACAATCCTTGGTGTGAAGTAAATGCAGCTGAACACGTGCCGTCTCCATTCTTTATCACAGGCTGAGTTACAGCTGAGTACTTCATACACACACACGTATTCCCTCTGAACCCCAGAGGAGCAACAATCTTATAATTATTTTTGTATGTAATAGTGTATTTCCATGGACATTGAGTCTGCTGCTAAGACATTCATTCAATCAAAAATCACTTGATGTTTTAATGTTTTTTACGTGATTACCTTTTTAATGACTTCCTTTCTGTTGCAGACAAGGAGAGCTGAGGTAAAGGTAGCACTGCCTTGGGCCACAGTGTTTTAAGTGGGAGCCCCCTGCCTCTGTCATCAAGGCATCAACATCTGTGACAAACACCTACAACATGAGACATGTCCCCAGATAAATGATGGAGAGTTGGTTGAAATGAAATATTGACAAATAAATGTATTTTGTCAATTTTTTTAATTAGTTTTCATTTCTAATTTCTGGTTGATTAAAACTCGCATTAGGAGGCCACAGTGCAGGGAGAGCCGCTGGCATGGAGGTGAGGACATCTGTCTTAAGGTAGAAATCAACGTTAAAACAGGCCAAAGCCATGTTAAAAAAGGGCACATCGTCTTTCGCTGGAACACATCATGTCACTAAAGTCTTATTCTTGTCATTTTCTGAAACTTGGCAGCCCTGGTGCATCAGCATTATGACACCTCTGACTTTTATAACAAACCACTTTATTTTAATTGTTTTATTTGTTTCAAATATTTAAAGGTTCTTGAAATTCCAATTACAATGGTAAAAAATACTAATGAGAAATACAAGTTGATTGCGTTTGAAAGGGTGTACTTGTATTAATATTGTAGCGACCCGGCAGGACTTTGGGGGGGATTGATGGGAAGTTGTGGGGGAAGGAGTTGCCCTAGTTAGTCGGATAGGCCAGTTTTGTTGGGAGCGGAAGAGGAACTAAAAAGAAGGGGGGAAGAGAAAAAGAGTGACTCCTCGTCCAGTGGCTAGTTGAGTTAGCTATCCGCTTTTGTTATTTTCCGGCACTCCTCCAACCCAGTATTAGCCTGTTTTTGAGGGTAATAAAACCCGGTTCATCCGGTTAAACGGCAGCCACTCAGTGTCCTCGTCATTTGGCTAGTTAGCCCCGTAGTGTCGGGCCGCAAACGCTACAATATGATATGTTATCATTACATTAGTGGTTAATTTGGTATAACAAAAAATAATTTGTGGAACAATATGTCGTCCAGCAAAATCTGTTATCGGCCCAGGCCTAGCTCTTTCACTTATCGGCCTGTCCATCTTGTGCACTTCCTTCAAATTTGTAAAATAATAGCTTAATAAAAAATAATCATGAACATGGTTAGTGAATAGTGGACCTCGTAAATTTACCTTTTCAAAGTGAGAACTCATACTGTCCTTTTCACACACAAATCTGGCTTTACTTTATCAATAACATTACATTTTATTTATAAGCATTTTTCAAAACTACTTTATAGTTAACAACATAAAACCCTCAGCCTGACATTTGAAAAATCCTCAAAATATTAACCGTCACAAAAAATAATTTATATTGATTTATTGTGACCAAGTACTGTACCTATGATGAAAACTACAGGCCTCTCATCTTTTTTATGTGGGAGAACTTGCACAATTGGTGGCCGATTAAAATAGTTTTTTGCCGCACTGTACTTCAGTGAATTATTAGTTGGAAATGGTTCATCCATTATATTTTTAATACCGGTAGGGAAATAAAACATGAAATATGATTATTCACGTGTTAATGCATACAATTTTATTACGTAGTAGTTTCTGTGACAAGCACAAAGATAACATTTTTTGCCACTAATCAAGAGCCCTGAGTGAATGTCACCTTACAGCAAGGTATGAATGGTCCACCTCCTTTCCTTCTGTAAAATCAGTCCACAACAAAGCTTTTTTTGAAATCCTCAAAAATGCTGTTTTTTCACAAAAAATTGACCGACTGGAATTTTGTTATTACCCTGGAATCCCCCCATTAGTATCAATGTTTTGGTGTGAGAATGGTTGGTGGGTATTGCATTAAAAGACCTACACCACTCTACACACACAGACAGACGGACGACGAACTGATGACAATACTCTTCAGCCGAGGCTGAGGGTAACAACTACAAAAAAAACAAACTACTAGAAAGCAGAGGTGGTCAGTTGCTTTAATATTGCTTCTCCCATCTGTTTTACAAAAGTGCTTGAATATGTGCATCATTCCCGCCCTCTGGAGACCTGGGTAGTCGGTGTTTTTTCGTCAACCAGGTGTAGCCTGCTGTGTGGAAGTGAAGGGACTGCCCTTTCTTCCATACTGCTGCTAAGCTGCTCCTATCAGTTTTTAAAAGTGCTCATATCAGCCGTAACTGACATCTGGACACCTCCTCGAGTCTGAATATGTGTAATATAAATATGAACACTATTAAAATACCAACAATCTCTGGAAAAACAAACGCTGTTAGGTTGGAAATATCAACAGAGTAAACAAGCTTGTTTACGTTTTTTATCCCTCTCAACCTATGACCCCCCCAGATCGCAGTTCCAGAGTGTGAAAAGGCTTATTGGCCGGCAGCGTGGACAAGACATCTAGCCTTTTAATATAATAGTGCCAGTTGGAAGTATGTATTTATGTGGGAGCTTAAGTAGAGTTATCAATTATGGCCAAATGAGTATGTGTTTGAAGGTTGGATGTACAAAAAGGTGTACATACTCTAGTGTTACAAAGGGGTATACTGTATGTGCGGGTGCAAACTAAAATAGCGTGTGCATTTTCCCTGGTTTCATTCTATGGGACATGCACATGATAAATGGATAAAGTTGGCATCAATGCTGTGGGTTTAGGTGAAATCTGATGAGAAAAAAAAAAAACACATTTGTACAAATAAAACTATTTAGCATTTAACATTTCTTAGTGCAGGGGTGATTATCATCCAAGGTTAGTAATTAATATACAAACATATGTAACTTAGCGAGCAGACTGAGAATAACTTCATCTCTCAATCATGTGTGTGGCTCACACTTCCAGAGGAAGCATGGTGTGTGTGTGTGTGTGACTCACTACTCCTGCGGCTCGCACATGCACGCGCTTCAGCCGCACACATGCACACACTCAGTGAGTCACATCAGGTTGAATCTCACGCCCCAATGTGTGAGACTTGAGAGCTTTGCTAATATATCAGTGTGAGTGTAGCTGCTCAGATGGCCTTCCCCCCTCTCCGGTCTATCCCTCCTTCTGGTGTAACCTGCGTTGAATTCGCTGTGATTTCAAAATAAAATTAAAATGAACGTTTTGAAACGTAATCACCACAAAAGAATCAGTCAAAAAGTATGTTTCCTCAAAAGAGAAGTCCACAGGAGCTCAAAACTTGTGAAAGAGCCTTAAACTCTCTCTCACTCGTGTGTCTGCTTGGCTATGTACGGACACGTCTGGTGCGTGACTCTAGCTCACCACTGTGATTGGCTCTGGCATGCACCGGAGTGGAGCTGTGCAGTGATTGGTTCTGGGCGCACACGTGACTCTAGTGACTGTGCTTCGGTGGACAATAAGGCTGTGTCCGAATATTCCCTCCCATCCCCTTTACTATCCACTGTTCCTTCACCTTCACCTTCACAAGGGTATAAATAGCGGCCGTGATAAAAAGGAAAAGAGGCTCAATGCTCCCTTTTTTACTTCCTTTAGCCTAGAAAACACTGATGCATCCTTTACCAAAGGAGGCGAGATAATGCTGACCCACAATTTCTTTTGGCGATAACATTTAAAGGGGCACGCACACCTGATCGCTGACAAGTAAAGGCTGGGATACACTGTGCGATTTTTTTTCAATCGTTGCACTCAGCTCCAGCTCAAACTGTGCAACTCAGATGCAGAGTCGGATGTGAGCAGCTCACGATTCATGTTCTCACACTGTACTGTCCAAAGCTGAAGCTTCGCCATTAAAACAGATGAAGAAGAAAAACCCGGAAGTGGAGAGACACTTGCAAATCTCAGCAAAAAGAGCTTTAAAAAAGAAAAGACGGCGATGTGATGGACCAGGAGCTGGATGGACAGTACAGTCCGTCAATTTTACAGCGGTCCTACGGTGTTCGCGCATGCGCAGTGTGAGCGTTTACGGTAAGCCGGTCCGTGGCACTGCTTCAACTGTGCGATACCCTCACAAGGAGCGACTGGATTTCAAACATGTTTGAAATCCTTACGACCTACCATTGCTGATCGGGAGCTGGTCGTGAGGTGTTAATCGCTTCTCGTGACCCCATGTGTACTACACGATGCACGACACACGATCTAGCAGAGACTCGCACGATCCCACAAAATAGTCGCACGAGTCAAAAATCGGCTCAAAATGGGCCAAAAATCGCACAGTGTATGCCTGCCTTAAGGGAGATCATGTAAGTCATGCAGTAATGTGCTTTGAACAACTTTAAATAATGAATCTATAACCCATCTCGTATTATATGTAAGACATTATCAGATTATAACTGACATAAAACACACACTGTTCAAGAAAAAGGGATCAGATACGCCACAATTATGCAATAAAATAAATTAATTTATTTAATTGCAATAACAAAATCAGAATCAGAATTTCTTTATTGATCCCAGGGGGAAATTGCTTTTGTTACAGCCACAGAACACATCACAAATAAAGAATAAAAACATTAACAAAGACAAAGAAGAATAAACAATAAATAAGTGTATAATTAAGTGAAGACTGTTAAAAATAGGGGTCAGAAACACACACATTACAGTAGTAGAAAAAAGTAGGATAGATAATAATAGTAATAATAATAATAATAATAAACAAATATATACCAATATGAATCACATATTTACAAAATACAAATATACAAATGTGATTTAGATATATACAACAATCATGGAATGATTTCCTGTGGCATTTCTGTGGAGCACCGTGGTTGGATCAGCCTGGTGCTGAAGGTGCTTCTGTAATTGACCAGCACATCATGGAGTGGGTGGGACACATTGACCAGGATGGATTTCACCTTGGACAGGCTCCTCCTCTCTGTGGCACTCGCCACCACTGACTCATAAAACATCCTCAGCATTTTCCTTCAGATGTTGAAGAACCTCAGCCGTCTCAGAAAATAGAGGCAGCTTTGGTCCTTCCTGTAGAGGGAGTCAGTGTTCCTCCCCCAGTCCAGTTTATTGTCAATCACCACTCCCAGGTATTTGTACTCCTCCACAATGTCCACGCTGACCCCCTGGATTAAGACAGGGCTGACTGGCCTTTTGGTTCTCCTCAGGTCCACAATCAGCTCCTTGGTCTTTGTCACATTGAGCTGTAGATGGTTCCGCTCACTCCATGTGACAAAGCTGTCCACAGCAGCCCTGTACTCCAACTCATCCCCCTCCCTGATACATCAAACCGCTGCAGAGTCATCGGAGAACTTCTGGAGATGACAGGTGTCAGTGCAGTAGCTGAAGTCCGTGGTGTAGGTGGTGAAGAGGAAGGGAGAGAGTACAGTCCCTTGAGGGACCCCGGTGTTGCTGACTACTTTGTCAGACACAGTGTCTCAGGCGAACATACTGTGGTCTGCCAGTTAAGTAGTCCACAATCCAGGTCACAATGGAGGAGTCAACCTGCATCTCTGTCAGCTTCTTACCCAGTAGAGCCGGACGGGTGGTGTTAAAAGCACTGGAAAAGTCAAAGAACATGACTCTCACAGTGCTCGCCGGCTTGTCCAGGTGAGAGTAGACACAGTTGAGCAGGAAGGTGATGGCATCCTCAACTCCAACCTTGGGCTGGTAGGCAAACTGTAGTGGGTCCAGGTGTGGTCTTATAAATGGTCGGAGCTGCACCAAGATAAGTCTCTCCAGGGTCTTCATGATGTGGGACGTCAACGCGACTGGTCTGTAATCCTTGGAGCCGCTGGGACGTGGCGTCTTTGGAACAGGAACCAGGCAGGATGTCTTCCACAACGATCAGATGTATAATTTACGCATGATCACTGATGGCACAATGGTTACATTTGAGAGTGTGTGTGACACAGCGCTGCTCAGACCTGCGCTGGATGATGGTCAGTAGATCATCTTCAAAGAATGCAGACTGGTTGACAGACTGTGTAGTTGTATTAACTCAGATCAATATCAATATTACTAGGTTTTAAAGTTGTTTAAAAAAAAAAAAAAGATTTTTATTGTGTATTTATTTTTCTACGTTAATAAATGTTTGAACAGCAGACAGAGAACTCCATCTGCCTCAAATGTCAGTGCTTGTGCGCACTGACGTCTCCACAATAAACGAGCAAAACGCTCATTTAAGTAGGCAACTAATTTACTACCCTTTATTTCAGATCTTTGTGAATCCGGCCCTCAGAGTATAACTTACCTTGCTTTATACAACCGGAAATTCAGAGTTTCTTTTATTTGAGCACAAACATACTCAAAGTTTTAACACAACCCACTTTCTGGAATACCCCTCTGGTGATGACAGAAGGAAAAAACAACAACATAAGAGGAAAAGTGTTACCTGAGTAGTTTGGAATGGGGATTTTGAAAGGCTTGGAGAGGATAGCTCGGATAAATGCCTCCTGTAGACAGATTTGAACAGATGTTACGTGATCAACATCTGCATTTAGTAAAAAATGCCAATGAAACGTGGTTCGTTGCTTGTTTCCAATGCTTACGTGTTTATCTCCATCACTACAGGCCGGTCGGTTGTTAGTGGGAGTCAGAGGCTTTCTGAACTGAGAAATGTGGCTTTCTTGCAGCTCAGTCTCACTTTTTCTTCTTTTCTCCTGAGAAACCAAGCAGTGTTAGATCACGATTGAACAGGAAAGTAGTGCATTAAACACAGATCTGAGTACAAACTACCACATCTGTACAATCTTCCACATACACACACATTACAAACATTATCTTTATAATCATTATTTGGATAAAGCAATAACTGCAACTAGGGCTGGGCAACATGGACAAAAATATCACATCACGATATTCTACTTATTCTTCTTGCACAAAAAATCCCCAAATTTTGCACAAAGGTCCAGTCTCATTCCAGATTGTCCCAGCTGCAAAAACAGGCCAATCGTCCTAAAGGTGGCGCTACAGTACGCCTCTAAAATTTTAAACTTTGGAAATTCCCAATAAATCAACCATATTTGCTAGATTTCCCCAAAACGTTGTCCCAACAACACTGAAGAAACTGTTGTACTCATGTAAACACACTACATACTGATTTTAGACATCAGAATTCGTACGAGTAGTACGTTAGGATGACATTTACAACATGGCCTATCAATCTGAGCTCAATGTGTTCAAACCGTAGAACACAGATGGAAAAGTTGTTCATGTTTTATTAAAGAGTTTCTCAGTCACCATCATGAGTAACACTCCTACTTTTCTGAGTGTCCAGTCCTGGTCCACCTCGTCCTGGCTGCGTTTGGCCCGCTGACTCGGTGCTTGGCTCCTCCTCTGTGTGTGGACAAGTGATGACATCACAATCTTTATCAGGTCTTGATTTATACGTCACAGTTTTCATCAACTACATTTTTTCGAGTGACGATAACAAGACTATGAGTAATTTAAAAAAATACACGTGAATGAAAAGTGTATCAAAATATATTGATATTGTCATCAACAAATAAAAATCAAACTCCGGTTGTAACGACGAGGTGACGTTACTTATGGACTGTTACACTTATGAACTGTTGTAATTTAAAAAGAGTCAATTGTAATACTGTGACAAACTGCAGTGCTTAATGAAATTAAGAGACACATTTTTGTTGTATTGGTTTAATTAATTTATTGGTCAAATGGTGAAGCACATGGTTCAGGCCACAGGATTCATCTAGTGATAAACACAGAAAATCCATTTCAGTTTAATTGATAAATAACTTATCAGTGACATGAAAGATAAAACAATTAAATATGTTCTGGTGTTTTGCATATGATTGAGATGTGATCTTCAACAAAGCTTACCTGTGCATGCTCTCTTCCTCTTTCCTGAGGTGTTCGGGTAAAAGAATTCCCCAGGACTTTTGGACACCTTTTTATAGTTCCAGGTGGGAGAAACCAAGCAGAAACTAGGAACAGGGGAGCTGGATGTGTGTAGCTCAATGTAAATATGTAGTTTAATAATTTAGGAGATGTAAATAAGATTAATGATATTAATACAGGGTTAGTGTGTGTGATAATGTCTGTTAGGAAGTGTTTGTGTAAATATTTATGCTGTACTTTTAATATGCACATTACATGTCACCCCATGCTTGGTACAGGCTAATTAGTGGTACACCTGTATATAAGGACATTCATTCTGGTCAGTAGAGAGTGGAATGGAGATTGAAGTACACGGTGCTTGTGGTGCAAACTAAAAAATAAACAGATAAAACTGATGCATCAAAACCTGGAGCCTGGTTTCCTTATTGACTGCCTCCACTGCTACGGTTGATCCTTGACAACGGTATAACTTTCAATAATTCATTCAGAACTCATACGATCATGTGGTCTTTAGGGCTGTGCGATATAGACCAAAACTGATATCTCAATATTTTTTCTTAAAAATGGTCATATATATGATATAGAGCTGCACGATTATGGCCACAATAAAAATCAACATGACTTTGTTCATACTGTAATCATGATTAGAATCACAATTATTTATCATATTTGGTAAAAATATTTTTTAGTTTAGTTATTATGGCACTACTTTTAAACAAATATGTGTGGAGTTTACAGCGCAAAAGTAAGCTTTAAAAATGAATTATAATTAAAAAATAATAATTAAAAAACAATTACCCCAATAATTTAAAATGTACCAAAGGCTAACTGAATAAATACACTATTACAGAGTGCAGAGCCTGTTTAAATGTAAATATTGCCAACAATCAGGTTAATCTAACGTGGCAGTAAAAATGATGGAGGTATATTTGTGTTTTTATCATTATCATTAATAAAATTTAAATATTTTCAATCAAAAATAAATATTTTAAAATCAAAAAAAAAAGTGATCAAATGCTAAAAAAAAATCATGTGAGACCCAAATAATTACATTTGACACTTTTTTTTCATTGATTGAAATGTTTTAGTGTTTGGTTGAATAATAAAGACACAAGTGTACAACCCGTAATATGGCCCAAATACAAAAAAGATGACTTCAATCAAAAAAAAAAATTTAATTTTAAAATGTTTTTTTTGCATTTGAACACTTTTTTACGTTGATTCAAAATATTTATTTTTGATTGAAGTAAATTAAATAAAAAAAAAGGTTTTTTAATTTAAGTTTTTTTTTTTTAATTCAATAATAAAGACTCAAATCTACCTCCATACAAAATTGTGATCACAATTAAAATTCAATTAATTGTGCAGCTCTAATACAAGATAAATCTAGATAATTTTAATTCAAATGAATTCTTACCAGAAAGACAATTCTGGGTTAAATTTGCTGATGTAAAATGCCACACAGGCACAAGATGTGACAAATTTGTATTTTTCGACTATAAGGGACAGCACGTGTGAGTGAGTTCTTTAGTAATCCATCTAACCGCGCTTTTCATGCTGTTCTGAGAAGTAGAGAAAGCAGCGACTCCTGAAAATAATTATTTAATACAAAATCCAATGTTGGTGATATTGTAATTTTCTGTATCGTCAAAATAGAAAACTCGATACATCTTGAATATCGAGATATTGCCCAGCTCCAGTGGTCTTACTCATTATTCGCATCAAATATTTCTCTGTGTGTTTATAAACATTAATTCCATCCAATATCAGAGGGGTGTTCCATAAAGGAGGGTTAACAAACTCTGAGTCTATCCATAAACTCTAGGTCAACATACCCCGCGATGGGAAACTCTGGGTATCTGATTCCATTACAGCTGGAATGAAGTGGGTCAATCAACCCTGAGTATGTAAACCTTGGGTTACTTACGTGGACGCGCGCCATAAAAAGCCATCATCAATGGATCGAAGATGACTCGAGCTGCCATGGCAACCACCAGGAAAATAGTGATTTATTCACCGTAATGGGTGAAATAAGCCGGTGTTTGAGGACTGAGCCTGTTCTAAAGGTGCGTTCAGTCTTTAGTAACTATAGTGGCTTAAATCACCTGTAATTAGTCACACTTTTTGGTCGCTTCATCACTTTATTGCTTCAGTGACGTGACGAGCGGTGAATAATATGAATAAAGTGTGTCTGAGGAGACGTGTCAGCAGCATAGGATGACTGCATAGAGAGCCCTCCTGTTACACTGGATATAAAGACAGTAAATGCCGCTTGATATCGCATCATTTATATTGATTTTTAATGTAATATTGTCGCCAGAGTCCTCTCGACGTCCTAAAAAATGTCACAAAAAACACTGAAGCGGGACGCGAACCATCACTTCCAAGAGCAGCGTCACAATTCACTGTGCCATCATACCTTCAAAGAGCCGTGATCTACAGATTTAACTGTATAACAATATAAAACAACAATCGAGCCTTAAAAGTGGATTCATTTAAATTATCATCTCCTCCTTTTTATTATCCACAGGTTTGTATTCAAGGAACTTTACTACAGACGTCAGTAGATGTTTTAATGCAGATCAACCTCAGTGACTTTCACTTAATGATCTACATCCACAATGTTATAAAGAAAACTACCGTTTGCACAAAAAAAAAAAAAAAACGTAAAGCAACACATTAGTAATGATGTGATGTGTGTGTGATGTTACTAATGTGTTTCAGAGAAAAGTGTTAAAGTTCATTAAAGTGTTCAGGTGGGCGGAGCCAGGTAGAAAAAACCTGCCAGCGACCAGGTTTAGTTCACGGACAACGTTTCCATGGTAACATACTCAGAAGAACATACCTCGCGTTTAGGACTGGGATACTCAGAGTTTCCCTCATTTGAGCCTGAACATACTCAGAGTTTGAACATAACACGCTTTATGGAATACCCCTCTGGTTGATCAATGCTAATTGACACTTTAAAAAAAATGCATAAACTCTTTTAGTAGACATTTAGTTGACTATAACGACTAAGAACTTGCTGTGAGAAGCAACGTAGCTTTGACTGACTGATTAATAATTATGAGCTTGGTTGGAAAGTTAAGTCCAGCTCCATGTACTACAGGCTCGGTGAAGCTGGATAATTCAGGATATGTTGATCCAGCTTCTTGGAACAGGGCCCGGGTCCTGTTAGCAGTGAACACAGTATGAAGGAGTTCATAAATGACCTCACCATGACTGTCAGTCCGCCTCATGTCTCACACTGTCCTCAGTAAAACACTGGAGACTCTGTCTCCATGTAGAAAAGCTCAGTGCACACACAAGCATGTTCGCGCTAAAACTTTCACAACACTACTTCTTCTTCTTCTTCTTCTTCTAATGGTTTCCGGCAGGCTGTACACTAAAAGAAGCGTAATGCTGCCCTCTTCTGTTCACTTAGATTCACTCCATTTTAGATTCTCAAATAGAGGTTGGAAGATTGGAGATACCTCACGACTGCCTTATCTATTAAAATCGACTATGTTCTTGGTACAAATATTGACTTTATTGAAAACACTGTCAGCCCAAGAGTTGAAAGTTCTTTATATAACATTCCCCTTTCAACAGAATCACATCCACAGGCCAATAGAACATGGGAAATAGTCTCAAGTTGACCACACTGACATAATCCATCCGGATGTTTTCCTATTTGATTTAAATATGCAGCTAGTCCACAATGCCCCAGTCTTAATCTGGTTATCTTAACTTGTATTGATCGGCAAGTTGCCCACAGGAGTCTAGTGCCCTGCACACAAGATTGACACTTAAAATAATGCCTCCCTCTAGACTCATTCTCCCACTCCCTTTGCCATTGCTGATACACAGTAGCTTTGAAAACACTGACACACTCAGCCTTCCCCAATAGGACCACATATTCAATTTCCGTCTCGAGAAGAGCCTTCTTTGCTAGCCTATCAGCAGCTTCATTCCCCACAATACCTGAATGAGATGGGATCCAGGAAAAAACAATACTAGACCCCATCAACTCTATCCGGTGAAGGCAACACAAAATCTCTACCACAGTATCTATCCTAGCCCCAGAGGGATGGTCAGAAATTGCCTGTAAGGCAGCCATGGAATCCGAATATATATACATCTCAGGTTTATTTCGTTCAATCCAATCTAAAGCCCACCTAATGGCTAACAACTCAGTCGTGAACACAGATACATAATCAGATACACGCATACTTTCACAACACTACGGCAAACACCAGAGGCCAAAACACACGAGACCGCACATTCGCCGCCTTATTGGTATTTTTTTTTTTTTTTTTAACAAGTGTAGATACAAATAAAAAGGCACGTATTCACATGAATACAGATTATAGACAAGGTTACAAGACATAAAAGACCTCCCCACAGTCGCCCCCCTGAAACCATTGTATATTCACTACTGGCTCTTGACCCTGAAAAGAAACGTCTGATCTCCAACATTTGCAGTCTGAACAGCTCTATCGGTGACAGTTTAGTTTTGGGCCCCAGGGAGTCTTGGGAGAAGGAGCTAGGGACCCCATTATCTGAGGATTATTAGCAACGGGTCTTGAAGTTGGTGCACTCCTCCTCAATCTGCGTGAGGCATGGCTTCTTACAATGTAAAGTTGTACATAGAGTCCATTACACTAACCTGAAACTGTCTCGGATCTACCCCAATGTAACCGACTCTTGTAATAGGTGCAAGCAATCTCCAGCTGACCACTCCCACATGTTTTTTTCTGTCCCAGGCTTGACACATTTTGGTCTGATATTTTTACGTCTCAGCGCAGCATATAATACAGTCATTACGCCTGATCCTCTCTTAGCCCTGTTTTGTACCCCCCAGCATACAACCTCCAAAACCGTGCAGACCGTCCTTGCCTTCTCCATCCTACTGGCCAGGCGTCTCATTTTGCTCCCTCACCCTCCATCCCACCAGAGGTGGATTAAAGAGCTCTTAATGTCAGTTAGACTGGAGAAGTTAAGATGTTCCCTTAATGGCTCACTAAAGTAATTTGAAATTATTTGGAGACCTCTTGTAAATCATTATCCGTCCGATGCTAATGACTGATAAAAAAAATAATGGAATTGTACCTTATTTGGCCCTTAAATGGGGTGTTACGTACTGAGGAAAAATGGAAAGCTGTTCTGTATTTGCACAAGTGTGTGTGTGTGTGTGTGTGTGTGTGCGTAGCAGTGACTGTGTTCTCTCTCTCTCTGTGTGTGTGTGTGTGAAAAAATGTCCAACTCTAGAGAGTTTTCAGTGACTCATGGTGATCTGTCTGACATCAAACAGCCTCAGGAGAAAAACACTGTAGATATGAACAATCTGAGAAGTTCTTCATACATCCATCATCTCCTGAGGCTGATACAGTAGACACATCATGATTGGATTGTAAGCTTGATTAATTTGAAAGACTACTGTGATTTGATTTAATGTTTAGGATGTGGAGGTTTTAAAGTCGAATGAAATATTTATTTATTATCACAGTAGCATTAGGTAACATAAACAGGCATGTTATGTATGACCTTTTAAAAAAATAGGTTAACATTAAATAAATACATTAATTTTTGATTTTACATTATATATATTCCCTTGGTTAAAAATGTTTGTAGAGATTTCTGTATATTCTAGTGGTTCCCAAACTGGGGTATGTGTACCCCGAGGACAGGGGTCTGTAACCTGTGGCTCTTTGACTCTTTTGCAATGGCTTCCTATAGCTATAAGAAAATAATGAATTGTTATTTCTTACAGAGGGTATTAATGATAAATGACATTGACACCAAATAAAATCATGATAAAACAATTTGTCAACCTAAAAATTAATTGTATTGTGTAATAACTGTCATCAACCATAAACTTTCCTTACACCTGTGGCTAACTTTAAGTTTCATATCCCTGGTAAGATAACAACCAACAATAAGACTATTCTGGAAGAAAATAAAGATTTTATTTGTGTTGGGAAATATTTAATTAACTGCCAACATACCAGATTAATAAGCATACTTGATATGTTGCATCTATCAATTAGTATTATATATATATATATATATATATATATATATATATATATATATATATATATATATGTGTGTGTGTGTGTGTGTGTGTGTGTGTGTGTGTTGACCGACATGATCATGTGTTATCAAATTCAGGTTATTTTTTGTAGCACTACAAATACATCAACATTTTTTAAAAATTATTATTAATAACATTGTTCGATATAATTGTAACTGGAATTTTATGCACTATATTGACTTCATTGAGGGCAAGGCAAATGTATTTGTATAGCGCATTTCATACACAATGCAACTCATTGTGCTTTACATGATAAAACATTCAACTGTTTAAAATCAATAAGAACATTTAAAATCATCAGTAAAATCATTTAAAATCATCAACAAACACATTACATCAACAACATGACCAAAAATCTTCCTCTCAATCATATGCAGTAGAGAAAAAAAGTGCCTTTAACTTTGATTTAAAAATGTTCACATGTGATGCTTGTCACCATGTTTACTGTGAGCTCTGGGCTCCACTATCTGACCTGTGTTCATAGACCTGGGAGACCTGCTGGGTTCATACCTGACTAAAATCTCACTGATGTATTCTGGACCAAACTCATTCACAGATTTATACACCAGCAGCAGAACTTTAAAGTCTATTCTGAGGCTGACTGGTAGCCAGTGTAAAGACTTTAAAACTGGAGTAATGTGTTCTGATCTCTTTGTTCTGGTTAAGACCCGAGCTGCAGCGTTCTGAACCAGCTGTAGATGTTTGATGCTCTTTTGGGGGATTCCTGTCAGAAGACCATTCCAATAGTCCAGTCTGATGGAGATAAAAGCATGGAACTTTCTCCTGATCTTTCTGAGTCATTAAACCTTTCACTCTGGAGATGTTCTTTAGGTGGTAGAAGCTGTTTTTGTGATAGATTTGATCTGACTGCTCAATGTAAGATCTGAGTCAATCAGAACACCAAGGTTTTTGACTTGGTCTTTAGTAGGGATGTAACGATTAATCGTAAGGCAGTTAAAAATCGATTCATAGGTATCACGATATCCGGTAGTGTTGGCGGCGGGCGGAGTCTGCTAATACATTCTTTCTGGCTGCCTTCTACTCTTAAATATGTTAATAAATGATTCATTACCCCGTTAGCATTGAAAGAATATCTGTATTATTACTTGAATATCTGTAAAAGTCACGTTTTTTTATTAGCTCTGTCTGCTAGCATAGCTTCTCTTCTTCACTGCAAGATATCTGCATGCCAACCGACCACTGTGTTACCAGCGCCCTCTGCTGGTCCAAACAAATATGACGTAAATCAGTGCAATCGTTTTTTTTTTTTTAAAGTCCAATTGTTAAGGCACAAAATACATTTTCAGTTGCACTTTTAAAAGAAAAATAACTATTATGCAGTTTTGCATTGTTTATTATAGAACCAGATTTTAAATTAATAGGCTTCATTTTCATTTGTATTATTCCTTTATTTATTTCATTCAAGATTTATTTTTAGTTAAATTGCATTGTTTTGAATAGTTTATCAAGGAATTCTTTTGACAATGAAAAATATAAGGAAAATAATACAGTATTTTCTAGTTTTTTTCCCAAAAAACAAATTTGTCTACAGTCCCATTTTGTAAATGAAAAAATCATGAGAGAATCGTATCGTGAACCCAGTATCGTGAATCGAATCGTATCGGGAGTTGAGTGAATCGTTACATCCCTAGTCTTTAGCTTTTAACGCTCGAGACTCAAGATGCTCGCTGATAGCAGTCCTCTTTTCCTTGTTACCAAAGACAATCACCTCCATCTTGTCATGGTTTAGTTGAAGGAAGTTTTCACTCATCCAGCAGTTTACTTTTTCTAAGCAGTCATACAACACCTCAATGGGACCATAGTCATCTGGGTTCAGTGATAGATATAGTTGTGTGCCATCTGCATAGCTCTGATAATCAACCTTACAGTTCTGTAAAATTTGTCCTAAAGGAAGCATATAAAGGCTAAACTGAAGTTTAGATGGTTGAGATGGTATTTTTTTGGCTCCAGAAACATTTTAATCCAGGTGAGAGGAAGCAAAATGGCTCCTTTGAGAATAATGGTTATAGACCGCTGCCATAGGGGCACATGAACACCTTTCAGGAGGTTCACACAAACATTTCAGGTTATTTTTTTTACATGCACACAGACAATGAACAAGAAAATCAGAAATAAATCAATAAAAAGGCCTAAATTCAAGGCTAATAATGGACGAGACAAAGGAAAGAGTTTAGACGCGCCTGCAGACACAATAAATAATATATACCATGAGCTCAGAGCCAAGGTACATGGGGCAGTAACATTTGGTAAACACTGTTCTATGTCAAAATGTTTCTATTTATGAGGATTGTGTTCACGGTGACGTGGGTGTCCTTTATTTTGTTTTCTGAAAGGTGACAACCTGATGCAGATCCATACAAGTCGGCTCCCTCGTCTTGGATCAATGATATATTTCCTCCTTGTTTCTGTCATTAGACCAGGGGCAGACTGGGGGACGAACATGTCCTGGGAGTCATTGACAGACCGACCCACTTCATACGAGGTGTGGGGAGCCAGCCAGCCAGTCGGCAACATAAGTTTCATGTCCCTTGATTAAAAAAAACTGCATTTGATGTTGCTTTGGACCATAATCATATAGTAATCTTTAACTTGAACCCTTAAGTTGCAACAGTAAAATAATTACAGCAGTATAATGATTTTACAGCATGTAGTGATTTTAAGGCAAACAGGTCATTAACATATGACTAACCCACCAACCCAACCAAGCTCCAGTATCCCTTATATTTTAATACAAGTGTACAGGAAATCTAAAATAGCCACTTGTCAATGTCAACAACTTAAAACTTAAATACAAATGTGATTAGAATCTGGTAGGCCTACATTTGTTGACATTAAAATGCTGTGAACATTCCTACTAGGGCTGGCCGATATGCACCAAAACTCATATCTCAATACATTTTCTCAAAATGGTGAATCTCAATAATTTTTATTTCATATCAAGTCTGACCAGAAAGACAATTCTTGGTAAAAAAAAAAAAAAAAATTGCTGATGCAAAATGCCACACAGGCTCATTTATTAACAAACAGCTGCACAATACAACATCTCCTGTAAGGGACAGTATGTGTGAGTGAGTTCTATAGTGTGGCTTGTTATGGGTTAGGTCAAACAAGTATTTTTATACAAAATACGAGATATATCTGTATATGCGACTTTGTAGTTTTCTATATTGCCAAAATAGAAAACTCAATACATCTTGAATCTCGATATATCGCCCAGTCCTAATTCCTAAATTATAATACAGCCTAAATTAAAACATAAATGGGTATATGAAGCACATGTGTTTATCTATTATACTTACAGTTCATATACAAGTCAACACATTGCATATTTGCTGTTAATTTCATGTTGCTTGTATTTAAGTTAGACATTTACATTTGCAGAGCTGCCAAGCCTCATGCTTTGAGCGTGACAGTCACGCAATTTGACGCATTCTCACACCACACTTGACATTTCTCACGCTTATATTTCCCCATTCCCCATTTTTTTATGATAATAAACTTTGATCCTCGTGGCATGCCGTAGCTCGAGTAATTCTGATTGACTGACCGAGATAGCTAATCCATGTCTCCTTGTGCCTAAATCTAACCAACCATGGCATGCATCACACAATAATCAACCAATCAGAAGCAATGTAAGGCGGGTCTTGACGAGCCCTCTCTCGACACAGAGCGTACCGACTCGTCGGCATGCTTTCAGAAAGAGTTTCTAGAAGTCAGATGCCGTTTGAGATGGAATGTAACCAGCCAATTTTGTTCACTGTATATTGCTGTGTGTGTGTTATAGTGTTAGTTTACTTGTCTAAAAAACTGACCCCCCTCCCCCCCAGTGCACGAACACACAGTCAGCTGTGTTAGTGACTGTCTGTCAGAAGCTCAGTGTAGATGTCTGTCTGTCCTCAGTTCTGAGTGTTAAACACTGAGAGATGTTTGAGGAAACACTGCATGTGTTTTTCTTCTCTAACTCTCTGTTGCTCCTCAGCAGAGATCTGCTGCTGTAGCTAACAGGGCTGTTTACACATTCTTAAAGAGACAGTGTCCTGAATGTGATTTACTTTAAAAACGACTTTCTGCAACTCAGAGCTGCCCTGAATGAAGCAACACTACATAATTTAATCACATTTCAGCCTTAATGAAGGAAAAAGTCAAAAGTGACACAAAATCAAGGTTCAAGGTTCAAGGTTCAAGGTTCTTTATTGTCAAATATGCCCCATGTTAAACATACAGCACAGATGAAATTGCAATCCCCCCCCAACCCCCAGTGCAAACCTGCAGTGCATAAAAAGAGCACTTAAAACACAAAAACACACAACAAACACACAAAAAAAACAACTAGCAATACTATACAACAAATAACTTAACTAAAGACATTCGGACAACAAATAACAAATAACGAACAACAATGAGGTAAAATGTTGTTATTGTGCTGCTAATGATTAATAAAAGGGTCTTTGTGGCTCCACTGACTTTGGCCCATTATTGTTTTTCATGTAAAACTATTGAAAAAAATAAATGGTTTATGTTGCCTATTTCCATTTTGAAGAAAAATATAGAGATATGAATATTGGTCCATATCACCCAGGCCTATTGCAACCAAAGCAGTAACGTTTTATTTTGTAAAGGATATGATTGTCTGAACTGTGTGAAATGAGGCGTTCAAATACTGTTTAAATTAGGATTTTATTAACATGAGTGTTACCTCAATAACAAATAGAAATCACTTGACAGATATGCTGCCTTGTTATGCAGCAAGTGTTGCTAATGCTACACTACTTAAGTTAAACAAAGTAAAAAGACTGTGTGTGACTATAAGAACATGTCAGCCCTTTTGTTTGATGTTAGTTGTACTTGGAACCAGTTTGATAAATTGCTTACATACAATTTAAAAAAAATATTTGAAAATTACCTTGTCTTAAATGATCTTTTATTCTTTTTTTCATTAGGGGCGATGATTTTAAGTAAGTGTTTGTGTGTGTGTTTGTGCTAGACATTAACTTATACAAGGAGAGCTGAGGGGTATTCCATAAAGCGGGTTATGTTCAAACTCTGAATATGTTCAGGCTGAAATGAGGGAAACTCTGAGTATCCCATTCCAAAAAGCGAGGTATGTTCTTCTCTGAGTATGTTACCATGGCAACATTGTCCTGAACGCAACCTGGTCGCTGGCAGGTTTTATCAAAGAAACCCTGGGTTTCTACCTGGCTCCGCCCACCTGAACACCGTTTCTTAACACTTTAATGAACCTTAACACTTTTCTCTGAAACACATTAGTAACATCACACACCACAGACGTGTTCACATAATTACTAATGTTGTGTTGCTTTACGACTTTTTTTTTTTTTGTGCAAATGGTAGTTTTCTTTCTAACATTGTAGATGTAGATCATTAAGTGAAAGTCATTGAGAGGTTGATCTGCATTAAAACATTTACTGACATCAGTAAAGTTCTCTGGATAAAGTTCATCAGTAAAGTTCTCTGGATAAAAACCTGTGGATAATATAAAGGAGGAGATGATCATTTAAATAAATCAACTTTTAAGGCTCGATTGTTGTTTTATATTGTTATACAGTTAAGTCTGTAGAGCATACATCTTTAAAGGTATGATGATGTATGCTCTACAGACTTAACTTTTTTTAACTTGTTATTATTTTCATTTAATTCTTTTTTTTGTTTTCCTCTCTTCTCTAAATTTTATTTGTATGTACTGTGTGTGTGTGTGCGTGTGTGTACACACGCACTAAATCTGACGTAATAACCAGTACGTAATTGCGTGTAATGTGTACATTATTGGAACGCAATGACGTACTGGTTATGACGTCAGACAGTGCGTGTAGTTCACAGTACACGGTGTCGAAACGCAGAGTGAAAGTTCTCTCTGACACTACAACTTCTCTCCAAAGCCTGAGCATTTAAAAAGAAAGATAAACAATGGTAAGACAGGATTTCATTGTCTTCATCTGCTTTATATTCATAATTGAACAAATGATTAGATTTTGCAATAAACAAGTTAGCATATGACCAACTGATGTCATGATTAAGTGATGCCAGGATCCTGATATATTGTTTTCTCTCTGCAGCGTGAGATTATTTCTATTCATGTGGGCCAAGCTGGAGTCCAGATCGGTAATTCCTGCTGGGAACTTTTCTGTCTGGAGCATGGGATTCAGCCAAACGGACAGGTGCTTTCAAACCAGGAATCTGGAGGCGGAGACGACTCCTTCAACACCTTCTTCAGTGAAACTGGGACAGGGAAACGTGTCCCCAGAGTGCTTTATGTAGACCTGGAGCCTACTGTCATCGGTTTGTAATCATATCATTACTCATTATTATATGATTATATCAGAACTATGACTAACAAACTTATAACTATACACAGAATACTTCTTTATACTGGAATCACTGTGAACACATTATCATTTCTTTTAAATATCAAGACAAAACAATGCAATTCTGTGATACAACAAACCCATTGAAAAAATATACAACCTATTTTAAAATTTAAAATTACAATAATAAACTATAATACAACATAACACTTACAGGTATAGTGCAAATGTCTCAAGAAACAATAACAACAATGGTGCAAAAATCCAAAAACAATGTAAAACAGTGCAATCAAAAGTTAAAATACAGTATATACAGTTTCAGAACAAGGACATTTCTACTTTCCTGTTTGATTTTAGGTTTTGTGTTACTGACTAATCAAATCAAAGAACACAATGTGCAAACAACATAATATAATTACTGTATATAGAATAGAACAAGAATTAGAATAAAATAAATAGAAATATGAGCAGAAGATTAACATTAACACTACCAAGAGAGCTAACTGTAGTCATCATCACGACTGTCTATATCCCGCCTGACGCCAATGTCAACACAGCGCTCTCTCTCCTGCTAAACACCATAAACGAACAACAGCGAGTCCACCCTGATGGTGTCCACATTATTGCAGGAGATTTTAATAAGGCTAATCTAAAGACTGTACTTCCAAATATCCATCAGCATGTCAAGTGTCCTACGAGAGGGGAGAACACTCTGGACCATGTGTACTCTAACATCAAGCATGCTTACAGAGCTATACCTCTCCCCCACCTTGGCCAGTCAGACCATCTCTCCCTGCTGCTCACTCCAGCATACACCCCCATCAGACGGAGAACCAGGCCTGTCATTAAGACTGTTACATCTTGGCCTGATAATGCACTTCTAGAATTACAGGACTGCTTTGATCACACAGACTGGGACATATTTGAACATCAGGATCTGGAAATATTCACAGTGACTGTACTAGATTACATCAAGTTCTGCATCGAGAACGTGACTGTGGACAAAATCATTCGGGTTTTCCCTAACCAGAAACCCTGGATGACCAGCCAGGTCCGCAAACTCATCAGAGTCCGCGATGCTGCCTTCAGGTCTGGTGACAGGGCCCTATACAGCATTGCCCGAGCCGACCTGAAAAGGGGAATCAAGGAAGCCAAAGCGGACTACAAGAGGAGGATTGAGTCCCATCTGTCCAGCAACAACCCACGGCAGGTGGGGCAGGGGCTACAGAACATCACAAACTACAGGGGCTGTGATGTACCAACAGTGGATGGAAGTGCTTCACTGGCAGAGGAGCTCAACTACTTCTTTGCTCGTTTTGAGACCCCACAGCACTCACCAGCCTCAGCCCCGCCCCCACCAGGTTCCAGCACCTCTTCACTCACTATTGAGGAGCGTGACGTCAGAAGGGTGCTCCTGGCAGTGAACCCCAGGAAGGGGTTAAATCTATTTATATTGTATATACATTGTTTATTCTTATGTTTGTATTTTTATGCTACGTTCACACCAAACGCGGTTTCTGCGGCACAAGCGAACAGATTACATGCAAAGTCAATGGTTTAGACTCGCTGGGAGGCGAATTATTCGCCGGTGGGGCGGCGCGAACTGTTTCGCGCGTTGAACGCGAATGCTGCGGCAAGCGCGCTCCCGATTTTCGCGTTATTCGCCGTTCGCTTGAGTTGAAAATATTGAACTCCAGCGGCAGTTTCGCGTGACGCGCAGGCGCGAAAGCCAATCAGAGTCCTTGTTGGCAATGACGTCAGGCAGGCAACACGGAAACCAGTATTTTCACCCGTTCAACCATTGAAGAGAAGCTAATCGTAGCGGTGTGTGACCATCGGGAGCTGTATGACACGGCCTGTTATTTTAACCGGGACCAGGACAAGGAAGGATTTGGTGTGGAGGAGAATCAGCGAGGAGGTGGAGCAGCAGGTAAATGTTCTCTCTGTAGTTTTCATCTTTGAAAGTCGGCAGTGAGTGAGGATAGCATTAGCTAATGATAGCATTAGCCGCTAACACCAGCTATTTTCACTTATGGGTTATGAGAGGAAAAAAAAGTCAGGAGAAGCGTAGTGGGTCAGCTGCAGGAACATCCAAACGGTGGAAATACCCTGTGGTCATGTCCTTCATCGACCCCTTTGTTTCACCGCGAGAGACAAGCAGCAACATGGGGTAGAGGGTTGAGGAAGACAGGACCGCAGAGTATGGTCACCCATCAGAGACTGGAGGTTTGTTTATCAGTGCAGACATGTAGAAATATATACCAGGTTAATATTCAGGCCTTTATGTATCACAGGGCTTCTTCTAGTGGGGGATCTAAATCTAGTTTAATGATTTAAAATGTACAGTAATGTGTTTCATATATTGTTTGCTGTCACTCAGAGGTAAACAATCAGATGAGTGATGGAGAAGGACAGGGAGGGGGAACAGATAGTGCTCAGGGAGCAGGAGATGATGATTGTGATGGTGCTACAGCAGCATCTCCTGCAGAAACAAGTGCAGCCAAACCATCTGATATGAACATGACAGAAGTTGTTTTGCATTCTGTTAGAAATAAAATGTATCTATAAATGCTTGGTATATCAGTGATGACAATGTTGATCATTACCTTATTTAATGTTTAATTAAAATATATCTATGATCTTATTTAAGTAACAGTGACTTGATAAGCTATTTTATATATATATATATATATATATATATATAATGTTTATTTTTAAGGAAAAAGAGCAAAGAAGAGGCCCAGCCAAGGCTCTCCAAGAGAGGTGGAGCAGCTTATCCTGTCATGTTCTGTTAGTTAAGTTCAGTTGTTCTGTGTCTTTGTGTATTTTGAGTCTTGTCTGGTGTTAACTCTTGTCTGTGTTTTAGGGATTCCTGCTTGTGGCTCCACCCCTCAGTGATGTCTGTGTGAGTGCTTGGTGATTGAGTAGCTCCCTCATGTTTGCACCCAGGTGTGGCCCATTCCTAATCAGGCCTCCTTCACTATTTAAATGTGTGCTTGGTCACAGTGTGGTTGCTGGTTCGTTGTATTATGTTGTCAGGTTTGTGGTCTCCCCTTGTGTGCAGTGTGTCTGGTCTTGCTCCCTGTTCCTGCTCCCCTCCTGTTTTTGGATTTAAGTTTTGATTTTGATTTTGAGAATAAACATGGACTGGTTCCAAGAACGTTATGCGTCTATCCTGCCTCCGTCTCTCCTTGCATTTGGGTCCACACCCACAGCAAACCGTGACAGAACGAACCAGCCACAAGTGGATCCAGCGGAGACAGATTTGGCTGAGATGGACATGGCCGAAAGGACTGCCTACTGGCAGAGCTACCTGCTGGAGGCAAGGGAAGATTTGTTGTATGGATGGGAGGACGAGCCTGTTAGGGATCCCTACTGGGGAACTCGACTGGCTTTGGGAGGACCCCGGAGCCTACAACGAGGTAAAGGTCGGTCGAGAAGGAAGGGTCAGCCCCGCCAGTCTCCTAGCTCCCAGGCTAGCGTCCCTGTTTTACCTAGCTCTCAGGCTAGCGTTCCTGTGTCTCCTAGCTCCCAGGCTAGCGTTCCTGTGTCTCCTAGCTCCCAGGCTAGCGTTCCTGTGTCTCCTAGCTCCCAGGCTAGCGTTCCTGTGTCTCTTAGCTCCCAGGCTAGCGTTCCTGTGTCTCTTAGCTCCCAGGCTAGCGTTCCTGTGTCTCTTAGCTCCCAGGCTAGCGTTCCTGTGTCTCTTAGCTCCCAGGCTAGCGTTCCTGTGTCTCTTAGCTCCCAGGCTAGCGTTCCTGTGTCTCTTAGCTCCCAGGCTAGCGTTCCTGTGTCTCTTAGCTCCCAGGCTAGCGTTCCTGTGTCTCTTAGCTCCCAGGCTAGCGTTCCTGTGTCTCTTAGCTCCCAGGCTAGCGTTCCTGTGTCTCCTAGCCGTCAGGCTAGCGTTCCTGTGTCTCCTAGCCGTCAGGCTAGCGTTCCTGTGTCCCCTAGCCGTCAGGCTAGCGTTCCTGTGTCCCCTAGCCGTCAGGCTAGCGTTCCTGTGTCCCCTAGCCGTCAGGCTAGCGTTCCTGTGTCCCCTAGCCGTCAGGCTAGCGTTCCAGTCCCGGCTCCACGCACCCGGCCGCCGCCTGCCCTGCCGCCAGTCCCGGCTCCACGCACCCGGCCGCCGCCTGCCCTGCCGCCAGTCCCGGCTCCACGCACCCGGCCGCCGCCTGCCCTGCCGCCAGTCCCGGCTCCACGCACCCGGCCGCCGCCTGCCCTGCCGCCAGTCCCGGCTCCACGCACCCGGCCGCCGCCTGCCCTGCCGCCAGTCCCGGCTCCACGCACCCGGCCGCCGCCTGCCCTGCCGCCAGTCCCGGCTCCACGCACCCGGCCGCCGCCTGCCCTGCCGCCAGTGCCGGCTCCCCGCACCAGGCCGCCAACGTCGCCGCCAGTGCCGGCTCCCCGCACCAGGCCGCCAACGTCGCCGCCAGTGCCGGCTCCCCGCACCAGGCCGCCAACGTCGCCGCCAGTGCCGGCTCCCCGCACCAGGCCGCCAACGTCGCCGCCAGTGCCGGCTCCCCGCACCAGGCCGCCAACTCCCAGCGCGCCTGTCCCGTCTGAGCCCTCTTCGCCGGAGGTCTTCCCGCCTGTCCCGTCTGAGCCCTCTTCGCCGGAGGTCTTCCCGCCTGTCCCGTCTGAGCCCTCTTCGCCGGAGGTCTTCCCGCCTGTCCCGTCTGAGCCCGGCCTGCCGGAGGTCTTCCCGCCTGCCTCGTCTGAGCGCTCTTCGCCAGAGGTCTTCCCGTCTGCTTCGCCGGCTCCGCCTCATGGGAGGCCGCCGGACTCCTGGTCCCCTGCCTCGCCGGCTCCGCCTCATGGGAGGCCGCCGGACTCCTGGTCCCCTGCCTCGCCGGCTCCGCCTCATGGGAGGCCGCCGGACTCCTGGTCCCCTGCCTCGCCGGCTCCGCCTCATGGGAGGCCGCCGGACTCCTGGTCCCCTGCCTCGCCGGCTCCGTCTCATGGGAGGCCGCCGGAACTGTTTTGACCCTCCTCCGGGTCCCCCGTCCACCCACCCTGGTTTGGTGTTTGGGTGGTTAGATTTTTTTTGTTTAGAGAGCGTTTGGAACCCGCTCCTTAAAGGGGGGGTTATGTCATGTTCTGTTAGTTAAGTTCAGTTGTTCTGTGTCTTTGTGTATTTTGAGTCTTGTCTGGTGTTAACTCTTGTCTGTGTTTTAGGGATTCCTGCTTGTGGCTCCACCCCTCAGTGATGTCTGTGTGAGTGCTTGGTGATTGAGTAGCTCCCTCATGTTTGCACCCAGGTGTGGCCCATTCCTAATCAGGCCTCCTTCACTATTTAAATGTGTGCTTGGTCACAGTGTGGTTGCTGGTTCGTTGTATTATGTTGTCAGGTTTGTGGTCTCCCCTTGTGTGCAGTGTGTCTGGTCTTGCTCCCTGTTCCTGCTCCCCTCCTGTTTTTGGATTTAAGTTTTGATTTTGATTTTGAGAATAAACATGGACTGGTTCCAAGAACGTTATGCGTCTATCCTGCCTCCGTCTCTCCTTGCATTTGGGTCCACACCCACAGCAAACCGTGACATATCCTACAGACCTTCAGGAGACCACCTCCTCACCACCAGCTCTGACTGAGGATGAGATGTTTTTCAGAGACCTGCTTCCTATCCTGCAAAAAGTGCCACCAGAATTTAGGGAACGTTAAATTTCAAAGTTTTAAACTTCTTGATTATCATCCGGTAACACTAAATTTGGAATATTTTAATTAGGTTTTGGATTGGGCTGAATGGGCTGGGGTGGGCGGGACTCTTTGCATGGCAGGAACCACATTGTGAATAGTTGTTTATACTAGTTTGTTTATTATGTAAGTATTATAATATTGAAGTAAACAGTTTGTTTAAAATTGAGGTATTATATTGTTAATGTACATGGTGTTCTTTCAGAATTGTTGATTAAAAACACATTTTAAAGTGTACTTTTGCTTTCTTTTTAATTTCTATCAATGCATCTTAACAGCAATGTGTACACCACATCAAGGTTATATATTTTGTTCATACAAGAATATATAGTTTCCTCATATTGATTCTCTGTGAGACCTTTAATGCCTTTAATTAATTTCAGAGGTGAGGTTTCTTGGATTATTTCTTTCTGGTTAAAAATGAAGCTGACAGACGTTTCTCTCCCCATTCTTCCATATTTATTATACACATGTTAATACAATAGGTAGTTTGCTCTATAGAAGTATGTGGTTGGCTCTTAAAATAGTCGTTTTGGGTGTGCTGGTGGAATATGTCTAGCCATGGAACGGCTCCTGCAGAGAAGTACGATGTGAAGACCTCTCGTCCATAGCTGTTAGCTGTGGTCCTGAAGGAGTCACCTGTGGCCAGATACCTGCACAGTGAACAACATAGAAAAGCTCAGATCATTGATAATCAGATATATATAATGTGGGTGTGTACGTGTGCATAAAAGGTGGAGAGATTAGAAAGAACAGGCCTTATCTGCCAGATGACAATAATTAACAGTAGTAAATAAATAATGATTTATTAATAAGAGTTAAAAACAATAAATATTAATGAAACAAGCCTCATCTTCCAGAATAGGTCTCCAGAGGACAAAAAATAACAATAGTAAATAATTTATTATAATGATTAACTTTTATTTTAGTTGTAATATATTTATGATAAAAAACAATAATAAAGCAGGGATTAATATAGTATCTATCTTTATTGTGTATTTGAGAGATGTTTCTGATGAATCATGGCATCTTCGGTTGCTTATGAAACTTACCGGAGACAGACACACAGTCGTTCGGCTGCAGAGATGGAGCTCCGGTAGTAGGTATCCTGCCGGGACATCCGTGGGCCAATCCGACCCAGCAGGTCGTCGAATCGGGCGCTGGTCATCCACAGGTACCGCTGGAAGCAGTCATCATCCAGCTGTAGCTTCTGAAGCGGTCAGTGAAGCTCACCGAGTTGGATGTGGCGCTGGTTAACCTGGTGAAGCCAGGAAAGCCGACGTTCCTTCCGAGGTTAGGAGCAGTGAATTAACGGGGGTCCTCCATAGTTGATGGTGGAAACAAACAGAGCCTGGTTGTCGCCGTTTGGGAGTCTGGTGGGCGGAGCTTCGCTTCAGACGCGAATGAAGCGAATAGGGAAACATTTTTTGATCCCGCGAATCCTGCGGAAGGTTTCGCGCGACAGACGCGAACAGTCCCGCAGAAACCGCGTTTGGTGTGAACGTAGCATTATGGGGAGCTCTATCTCATTACATGTTATGTAATGATAATAAAAGGCATAAACATGCAGACTTTCACACGGACTTATTAAACACACACGGACCTCAGTAAACATGGTAAACGGAACAGGCTTCACCGCTCGGCTGGCACTAAGACCCAGAAGCAGAGTAAGTGCGTCCCCTATCCAGCCTTCACAGGCTGTAATATCATCAGTTTATCATTTTACCAGTTGTTAGAGCTACTGTCTTTACCAGGGAGATAATATTTATTCATGGTGATTTTTAACTGGGATTTTTACCGGTGATTAGTTCATGTCTTCCTTGCGCTCCGCGGTCCAAACTGACACCGTAGCCACACACACGTATGACTGTGTCAAACACGTCACTCAGTCACATTAAGGAAGGTTGTGGTCATTATACGGGGTGGATTAAATAATGAATAAAGGATTGTTTTATTCCGTTCTTCTCCGTGTTATTATCACATTATAAGAAAGTTTAAAAATAGCAGGAATTAGTGCTGGTCTCGAACGGTCTTGACGGAAAATCCCGAGTGCGGGCAGCCCGAGTCCGAGACCGGACTGAGTCAAGATGCTTGAGAGTCCGAGACAAGACCAAGACCTTTAAAATTTGGTCTCGAGACCAAGACCGGTCTTGACCACCACAACACTACATGTGACCTAGAATTAGGTTGAAGGGAGGGTGTCTGTATTCATATCGGTCATGGGCTGTCTTCAAAATGGCAAACTTTGCACTATACACTACAAACTTAATGATTGATTTTGGAAAATAATCTAATTTTTTTCCTCAATATTGCGATTGCGATTTAATATGCCGTTATTTGTTCAAGGGCCTCTTGTCATGTGTTTTTTAATTAACACAAGCAATAAATCAATTTGTTTCATAATAAACAATTTCAGATTTATTTAAACTTTAAATAAATATAAAATGTAATTTTTAAAGCACAGATTACAACAGTAAAGCAAACAAATCTGTGGCTTTACCTCTTAAACATATCGAACTAACTTCACGTTTCATGAAACATTAAAACATTTGGACTGTACTTCTTAAACACTGTCTGAAATTAACAGGACATGAAAATAATAATAATTAAAAAAAATTGCAGCCTTTGCGATTGCATTAGTCTAGTGTTAGCATTCCTCTAACATTTGCACTAACCAAGAATTAGCAATTTGTTTGAAAAAATAGAGATGGGTTGGAAAAGTAGAAAAAAAAAAGTTGAAATGGGTTAATAAAGTTGAAATGGGTTGCAAAAAGTAAAAATAGACTGAAAAAGTTAAAAAAAAGGGGTTGAAAAAGTAGAAAAAAGTTGGAAAAAGGTTGAAAGAAGTTTAAAAATCCCAGTATGAAAGGAAAACCAGTTAGAAGTCCAGTTTATACAGTATTATGTGTTAAAATCCCAGTAGGAAAGGAAAAACCAGTCAAACCAGTTAGAAGTCCAGTTTATACAGTATTAAGTAGTAAAAAGTTGAAAAAGGTTGAAAAAGTTGAAAAAAGTTGAAATTGTTGAAATGTGTTAAAATGTGTTGGAAAGGTTGAAAAAAGTTGTAATGGGTTGGAGGTAGTAGCTGAACATGTTAAAGGTTCATTTAAATCAGTTACAAAATGGCTGAAGGGGTTAAAAGTTCCAATAAGGGGAGAAAAGCACTGGGAGAACATGTAAATCACACAGAAAGGTGGATTTAAAAGATTAAGTCATAGGTGAAAGGTTAAATAATGGGCTGGAAGATACAAGTTTGATAAAAAGGCACTGGGAGAACATGTAAATCACACAGAAAGGTGGATTTAAAAGATTAAGTCATAGGTGAAAGGTTAAATAATGGGCTGGAAGATACAAGTTTGATAAAAAGGCACTGGGAGAACATGTAAATCACACAGAAAGGTGGATTCATCATCAGGGCTGTCAGTTACCTAGTTACCATGGTAACAGCACTAATCACATGCACCTGTGGGGAGAATGTGTGTGCAGGATGACGAGGCAGAAACTGGCCTGTTACAGCCAGGGGGAACCTGTGTAAAACACATCACAACTGGAAAACTGTATAATTTACAGAAAAACTGAGCAGTTTGTGAGAATCACAAGGCTTTAGGCTACAAATGAGTTCAATTGTATGTTTTTAGGACAAAAAATGAGGCCAGGAGGACGAGAGAAAGACCATGGATTTTAAGCAGTGACCTGACGGTTCTCCACTGCAAACAAGCCTGTAGATTTGTAGGATTATGTCCACTTCAGGCTTAATAAATCAAAAACTGCTGAACTTATGGCAAAAAATGTGGTATTGTGAGTGGCTCAACACACATTTCTACTACTTTTGAGAAAATTAGGTCTTTGTGTTCAATATTTTGGAAGTTGTGACAATTTGTTTGCAGATTTTTTAGGATTAAAATAAGGGCTGCTACACTCCACTCTAATTTCAGGAATGTGAAACGTAAAAAGTTGAAACATAGCAGAAGAGGGAAATATTAGCTGAACGTTTTGACACCAAAATTGTTCAAATCGGTTGAAAACTGTTGGAGTTACTTGCGATGGCGGAAGAATAACTACTATAATAATAAAGTTTAACGAATACAATAGTGAAGATGCCTCCTGCATCCTCACTAATAATGGCAATAACAAAATAACAAAGATAATCCAGTAACTGTAATACAATAATAAAAAGAATAAATAAACATAAAATAATAAGGTAATATTAATAATACAATGAAAATACCAGTAACTATAAGATAAAAGGTTAAAAAAAAAAGAATACTATAAGAATAACAATACTACAATACAGTAGTAGTACAATTAGATAGAGATATAATAGTAATAGTTATAATAATAATAGCAATAAAATATAGAGAGAATCCAGTAACTATAATACAATAAGAAATATTAGATAAGGTAATAGCAATGATAATATTATAGTAACTATAAGATAAAATATTAATTAAGAATATATAACTAGCAATAACAATAATACAGTAGTAGTACAATTATAAAATAATTATAGCAATAACAAAATACTATAATGAGAATCCAGTAACTATAATACAATAATAATAAAACCAATATAAGAAAATGAGGTAATAGCAATAATACAATGAGAATACCAGTAACTATAATATAAAACAATAATAAGAAAGACTAATATGTAGTCACATCATTCATCTCTCCTTCTTTGGATGCAGCGTCTAGGTTTATTACCTCGAGCACCATGTGATAAGTTTTAGCTTAGCTTAGCTTTCTTAACTGCCGACATTAGAACTATATGTATGTTAACACGGACTTTGGAGGTTTTTCTGCTATAAATGACTTGACTTCTCCAGAGTGAGATGCTCTGCTCCGGAGTAAAAGCCTCACGTGCTTTTGTTTTGCTTATGTGGTGAAAATATGAGCATTTGTAATGCTGTGTTCACGGATAAACATGGATGTTTACTTACCAGAATAGTACGTCCAGCAACAATAATCATAGTGGAGCCGTGTTGTGGACCCTTCCGCTCACAAAAACGTTACATTCCTCTGAATGTTTTCTCAGCACAGCCTCCGTCCATAGTCGTGGAGACGAAGGAGGAAGTGAGTTTGTGACCCGAGATTTAAAGGAAGTTTGGAATCACGGGAATAATATTAAATAACCATGCAATATTAACTTAAATGACTTTTAGCGGTACAAAAACGTTTTTAATATTGACCCTTTTTTTTTTTTTGTTAACCCAAACAAACTGCGACACGGTGACATCATGAACATATTATTGCTGAGCAGTTTTGAAAGGCATCACATACACACCCATCACATCCAGGCTGCTGATGAATCTTCATAACTAAATACTTTCAATGTTTGAAATGACATGGTGAAATGGTGTGTCATGAAAATACACAGTCACTAAACTAGCTTCACTTTATTATCTAATATCTAATACAGTTGTCCTAAGCCGTTCACCATCTACGACCGCTTTTTTCTATCCGAAGAATCCGTGCACCCTTCATTCTTTGGTTATTTTGTTTTAAAACCAAATCAAAATGACAAATAAACAGTGTGGTTATTTTGTTTTTCTGATTTAAAACCAAAACAGAAATACAGAAAAACCAGATTCCGAGACCAATCTGCTCTATTTGAGTCCACAAACAAATCATAGCATTATGTTTTAAATGACACTAAACAATGCAAAATGATCCTAGTTCAGTTTTCTTATTTCTGGTGTGTAAATGTAGCCTCTGTTTTCCATACTTTATTCTCTCTCTCTGTTTTTCATCCACATGTGCCAAATGGTCAGCAATCCATGTCAACTATAGATGGCCAATATAATTAGCCCACCGATATTATCGGCTGATATTAGCAACAAAATATAATCACGTTTGACATTAGTATCTTTTTTTTTTCTCACCGATATTGAAAAACCGATATGTGCTGTGGTTTCAGACAATAAAATAAAAACCAACATTTTCCAAAAATAGTGAATACATTTTGGGTTTTTGTATAGATATTTTTTTATTTGTGAAATAGATCCAGTAGTGCATCGTAATAAAAATAGCCTTAACCTGTTACCGTATTTCTATTGAAATTCATATCATGTGACCAGTGTTGTGTTCAAGACCACACTATCCAAGACCAAGACTTGCCCGAGACCAGAATGCACCGAGACCAAGACAAGACCAAGACTTTCGGGAGCCGAGACCGAGACCAAGACCAAGACCATAAACATTTTTTTTCTGCAATTTAAAAAAATCTATAAATAAATAAAAATGATGGCAAGGTTCAACAGTTAAATAACATTCTCTCTTTAATTTTAGTTTATTTTAAATACATTTGATGGACAAAAGAGGTGCCTGCAAAAAATTAACTAAAATATTAAAACTACTACTGCTACTGATAAATTCACAATTATTCTACATATTTGAAAACAACATTTTTACGTCAGCTGAATGTACAGCAAGTGTTTTAAAGTATTTCTGCCAAGAAATAATGATTCTTGATTCTGATTCTTTGAGTTGTGCAGGTCAACAGGTCACAGATTTCACAAGATATTTTTTTAGTTTGAAAAAGCCTTTACACAGGCCATTTTTATTAATTCACTTAGTTGATATAGTTTAATTTGGTTACTGTAATGTAACTAGGATATTAAATTAACAAAGGTTTCCAACTGTAACTGTAAAAGTGAAACTTTCTGAAATAAAACTACAAACAAGTTGTCATCAGTCTAAAAAACAAAGAGCTACAGGTAGATGTGAAACGAAATAAAACAAACTCAAACCCTGGAACAGTCATGTGACAAATCAATCAATAGTTCTTGTTGAGAATTATTATTATTCTGGATACAGTGGAAACAGAAACTAGAAAAAATAATTATATTGTGAACCTGTTTATATTGTGGGGAACATATTATATACATAAATGTAATTGGAGTCTAAAGACACAAAAAAACACCACTTTAAAAAGAAAATAGACTAATATAAGACCTCTTTGCAGTTATTTGGCTCATTCTGTGCTAGTGCAACTCTGCGACGATGACGCGCTGGTGACGACATAAACCAAGATGGCGGCGGCCCGGACTACAGCCGACATTATGTAATAAAGCCTTAAAAGACATGGATATAATGAAAAGAGTGGATGGACAGAGGCATAAACATGCAGACTTTCACACAGACACACACGGACTTATTAAACACACACGGACCTCAGTACACACGGTAAACGGAACAGGCTTCATCGTCGGCTGGCACTAGGACCCAGAAGTAGAGTAAGTGCGTCCCCTATCCAGCCTTCACAGGCTGTAATATCATCAGTTTATCATTTTACCAGTTATTAAAGCTACTGTCTTTACCAGGGAGATAATATTTATTCATGGTGATTGTTTTCTGGAGTTTTACTGGGATTTTTACCGGTGATTAGTTCATATCTCCCTTGCGCTCCGCGGTCCAAACTGACACCGTAGCCACACACACGTCACTCAGTCACATTAAGGAAAATTGTGGTCATTATACGGTGTGGATTAAATAATGAATAAAGGATTGTTTTATCCCGTTCTTCTCCGTGTTATTATCACATTATAAAAAAGGTTAAAAATAGCAGGAATTAGAGCTGGTCTCGAACGGTCTTGACGGAAAATCCCGAGTCCGGGCAGCCCGAGTCCGAGACAGGACTGAGTCAAGATGCTTGAGAGTCCGAGACAAGACCAAGACCTTTAAAATTTGGTCTCGAGACCAAGACCGGTCTTGACCACCACAACACTAGTTTTTAAAGCTCTTTTTTAACTGAAACATGTTTGTACCTTCCTTTAGACGTACATTTAAACTGTTATATGGTCTCACATACAGAAACACCAAATGTTTTTGTTGTTTGTAAAATGTTTTCATTTAACTCCTGATACCTTTCACTGAATCAATTTGAAATACTTTGATGGTCTTGGAAGTGGTCTCCGTGGTGGGTTGGCCTGGGGTGTCATGTCTGGCTGTCATGGGGGGTGGGAGTTGTGGCTGTCTGCACCGGGGTTGATGTAGGGTTGCGTGGCCCCTTAGGATGGTGCTGTCTGCGAGGGGTGGTGCTCCCTTATACAACTTTATTCTATACTTTCACTATGTCAAATAGGAATATGGTTATAATAATAATAATAATAATAATAATAATAATAATAATAAAATTCAATATAAAAATGTCTGAGCTGGCACAACTTGTTACTAACTCTCACAAAAAGGGATTTGTACCATGAAAACAGCAATTTAATGTCTGCTTAGCTAAACAAAAGAAGCACTTACCATTACATTTGATTAGTTCTTTAGTGTTTGTTAAATGTACCTCATGATGCTCAAATGTTACAATTAACAGACATGTGTTTTTGTTAATAATAAAGGTGTTGTTGTAGATTTGTTTTTGTTATATAAAACACTTATATTAATAAATGAAGCTGAGTTATTAAATGTTAAATATTGAACCTTTTGCACAGCTCTTTGTTCATTCTGTGAATAATGGGGACTTGGTTGGTTTGATGAGGTTTAGTCGGTTTTGTCTCTTTTTTGTGTGAATGTGAGTGTGAATGGGTGAATGAGCTGATATGTAAAGTGCTTTGAGAATTTCATTGTAGGGATAAAGCTCTATATAAATCAAGTACATTTACCATTTGAATAATAAACACAAACACAGTTGTTGTACATGCTGACACCAGTGTAGACAAAATAAGTTATAGTTAACATTGGAGCATGTTAATAATAATTGTTGCTATGTTGTGTATATAATCTTTGTAACTATAAATATAGAACTATCTGACACCACTTTCAGGTGGTGCTTTTATTTTTTACATATATTACAAAGCTGTAACAATAACATTTATTTTATACAATACAATAATCATGTTATTGTATGGACTGTGGTCTAGGTCAATGAATAAACTGAGTTTTTCATAATTAATGAGTAAATTGATTGATAACCTTATTTATTTAAACTACTGTGGTTTCTCCCAGTCTATGTTAAACTAAAACATTCCCTTTAATACAGTGTGACTATAGAAGGTGATTTTATGTCTGTCTAAAATAATACAGTGAGCAGGTTACACGTATTCTATCATTTTCTGTCTTTATTTGCATGTTTGGTGTTGAAGTAATCCAAAAGTAATCAGTTACATTACTTTAATATAGTGATACTTAGAGTAAGTTACTGATTCTATTTTTTTAACAGGTAACTTGTAATTGTACCAAATTACTTTGTACCAAAGTACGTCATTGCGTTCCAATAATGAGCAAAAAAATGCCCGGATGTACACTATGGCCGTGTTGTAAATGTCTTTTTTTTACTTTTTTTATTTTTCATTTTATTAGTTTATCACTTCAGAGCAAACAGTTGGTGGAACAATGACTGATGACAAACTTTTGGGGTGTGCAGTTACATCAAGCCCTTTAATATTCTTCTCCTTCCTCTCCCTCATCTTCCACACTATCAGCGCCAACTTCTTCATAATCTTTCTCCAGGGCAGCCATGTCCTCTCTGGCCTCTGAGAATTCTCCCTCCTCCATTCCCTCTCCAACATACCAGTGGACAAAGGCTCTCTTGGCGTACATGAGGTCAAACTTGTGGTTTAGTCTGGCCCAGGCCTCAGAGATGGCAGTGGTGTTGCTCAGCATGCAAACGGCCCTCTGCACTTTGGCCAGGTCTCCTCCAGGAACCACAGAGGGAGGCTGGTAGTTGATGCCCACCTTGAAGCCAGTGGGGCACCAGTCCACAAACTGGATGGAGCGTTTGGTCTTAATGGCTGCAATGGCAGCGTTGACGTCTTTTGGCGCCACATCACCTCGATACAGCAGACAGCAGGCCATGTATTTACCATGGCGAGGATCACACTTCACCATCTGATTGGCTGGCTCGAAGCAGGCGTTTGTGATTTCAGACACAGACAGCTGCTCATGGTAGGCTTTCTCAGCAGAGATGACCGGGGCATAGGTGGCCATTGGGAAGTGGATACGAGGGTAAGGCACCAAGTTGGTCTGAAACTCTGTCAGATCAACATTCAGAGCTCCATCAAAACGAAGAGAAGATGTGATTGATGAGATGGTCTGGCTCATGAGACGGTTAAGATTAGGGTATGAAGGGTGCACAATATCAAGGTTCCTCTGGCAGATGTCGTAGATGGCCTCGTTGTCCACCATGAAGGCACAGTCTGAGTGCTCCAAGGTGGTGTGGGTGGTCAGGATGGAGTTGTAAGGCTCAACTACAGCAGTGGAAATCTGGGGTGATGGGTAGACAGCAAACTCAAGCTTGGCCTTTTTACCATAGTCAACAGAGAGCCTCTCCATCAGCAAGGAGGTGAAACCAGAGCCAGTGCCTCCACCAAAGGAGTGGTAGATGAGAAATCCCTGCAGGCCAGTGCACTGATCCGCCTGTAAAAAAAAAGCAATAAAATCCTTATTAGTTTTAAGATTAGGTTTTATTTCCTGCAACTTTCATTTCTTTTAGCTGTACCATTTTACGAGTCCTATCCATAACAAGTTCTATGATCTCTTTCCCAATGGTGTAGTGTCCTCGGGCATAGTTGTTGGCAGCATCCTCTTTTCCTGTGATAAGGTGATCTGGATGAAACAGCTGACGGTACGTTCCTGTTCGCACTTCGTCTATAGAGAAAATCAAAGCAGTAAAGTTATGTAGTTTCAAAATATTCTAATGAAATACACAATTCAGAATAATCTTCAATCCATAGACGTTTTTTTTTAAAAAAAACACGACTTATTTAATTGGTGCAGTTTTCCTGATGTTTAGTCACAGGCCCAGGGCGCCATCTGCTGGAAGGGGGCCAAATAGCACCACATTTCTTTTTTTTTTAAATGATAATTTAAAAAGGTATAATGAACGTGAAACACACCCTTTACAATCACTGTACATGTTTTCTACTAATTGAATATTAATACTAAAAACCTGTAACTTTATATGTTAATCTTCTGCTCATATTTCTATTTATTTTATTCTAATTCTTGTTCTATTCTATATACAGTAATTATATTATGTTGTTTGCACATTGTGTTCTTTGATTTGATTTGTCAGTAACACAAAACCTAAAATCAAACAGGAAAGTAGAAATGTCCTTGTCCTGAAACTGTATATACTGTATTTTAACTTTTGATTGCACTGTTTTACATTGTTTTTGGATTTTTGCACCATTGTTGTTATTGTTTCCTTGAGACATTTGCACTATACCTGTAAGTGTTATGTTGTATTATTGTAATTTTAAATTTTAAAATAGGTTGTATATTTTTTCAATGGGTTTGTTGTATCACAGAATTGCATTGTTTTGTCTTGATATTTAAAAGAAATGATAATGTGTTCACAGTGATTCCAGTATAAAGAAGTATTCTGTGTATAGTTATAAGTTTGTTAGTCATAGTTCTGATATAATCATATAATAATGAGTAATGATATGATTACAAACCGATGACAGTAGGCTCCAGGTCTACATAAAGCGCTCTGGGGACACGTTTCCCTGTCCCAGTTTCACTGAAGAAGGTGTTGAAGGAGTCGTCTCCTCCTCCAGATTCCTGGTTAGAAAGCACCTGTCCGTTTGGCTGAATCCCATGCTCCAGACAGAAAAGTTCCCAGCAGGAATTACCGATCTGGACTCCAGCTTGGCCCACATGAATAGAAATAATCTCACGCTGCAGAGAGAAAACAATATATCAGGATCCTGGCATCACTTAATCATGACATCAGTTGGTCATATGCTAATTTGTTTATTGCAAAATCTAATCATTTGTTCAATTATGAATATAAAGCAGATGAAGACAATGAAATCCTGTCTTACCATTGTTTATCTTTCTTTTTAAATGCTCAGGCTTTGGAGAGAAGTTGTAGTGTGTTTCGGTGTTTCGACACCGTGTACTGTGAACTACACGCACCAAGTCTGACGTCATAACCAGTACGTCATTGCGTTCCAATAATGTACACATTACACGCAATGACGTACTGGTTATTACGTCAGATTTAGTGCGTGTGTACACACACACACACACTAAGTCTGACGTCATAACCAGTACGTCATTGCGTTCCAATAATGAGCAAAAAAAATGCCCGGATGTACACTATGGCCGTGTTGTAAATGTCTTTTTTTTACTTTTTGTGTTAATGTCGAAGATGCGACTGTAGACTTAGATAAAGTTATAAAAATATTCACAGATTCAGCTTTTCTGGACCAATAACTCATCAACGGAACATTGCTTTTACAAAACCGAGACCTCGTTACAATCACAGCAAGGTGGACTGAACGCTACAAGCGGATTTTCCTCAAAACGAGCCGTTCTCCGCTCTTGGTCATTTATATTGGCCTCTACGCGGAGCCGACTGTGGCTGGAATAAGCAGGGACCGTCTGCAAATTACAACACCGGAAAAAGGTACAAAAAATAAAAACCAATAACTTCACAAAGGAAAGTGGTAGTGTCATAAAACTTACAGCACACATGGTTGAACTTTTCTTGATTATACTACAACACTTAGTTTTAATAAATATTCATGTAATTTTAGTGAATTTTTTCATTAAATAAGTACTAAAATATGCAATAACTGTACTATTACATGTTGTAGTGTAATCAAACTCACAGCACACATAGATTAACTCTTCATGATTATACTACAACACTTCGTTTCAACAAATGTGCTTTTATAACATTTTAGTGACTTTTTTTCATTAAATAAGTACTAAAATATGCAATAACTGTCTTATAACATGTAGTAGTTTTATTTATTTATTTATTTTCTCAGAGCACACATAGTTAATCAAGAAGAGTTCAACTATGTGTGCTGAGAGTTTGATGACACTACAACATGTTACTGAATGAAAAGCTGAACCTGTGAATATATTTCTAACTTTACCTAAGTGGTTCCTCACCCCTCCTGTTCCACTGATTGCTGGGCGGTGACTCACACATTTTATATACGGGTCTGGCCGCACTGTGTTAGTGTTCCTCTGCTGTCAGAATACCGCTGCTGCGTCAATGCGGCTGTTTTATTTTTATCAGCAGCCTATGCTCTTTAGACTTTGATTTATTTTGTATTTCTTTTGTGTGCATTGACATTCTGTTGGAGATTTAATACTTTGTTTATTGATTTATTTGCTCCTTCAATTGTGTTCTGATTTCAATTTCAATTATTTCGTAGTTCCTTTGTATTTGAAATTTAAATATTTGTTTACTGATTAATTGAATTTCATTTCTTTTGTATTTCTTTTGTTTGCGTTGATATTCTGTTGGAAATTTAATTATTTTTCATTTGTTTATTGATTTATGTGATCCTTCATTTTTGTATTGATTTGAATTTGATTTATTTTGTATTTCTCTTGTATTTGAGATTTAATTGTTAATTGTTGATTGAGTTCAATTTATTTCGTAGTTTGCTTTTGGTTATATTGTATTTTGTTATTTCCATCCATCCATCCATTTTACCGCTTTTATCCGGGGCCAGGTCGCGGAGGCAGCAGTATCAGCAGAGATGCCCAGACCTCCCGATCCCACACACACCTCTCCAGCTGTTCTGGGGGGACCCCGAGGCGACTCCAGGCCAGCTCAAAGAAATAGTCCCTCCAGAGTGTCCTGGGCCTACCACGTGGCCTCTTCCCAATAGGACATGCTTGAAACACCTCCTGAGGACGCGACATGGAGGCATCCAAAACAAATGCCCGAGCCACCTCAGCTGGCTCCTTTCAACGTGAAGGAGCTCTACTCCGAGCTCCTCCTGAGTGACTGAGCTTCTCACCTTATCTCGAAGGGTGCGCCCAGCCACTCTGCGAAAGAAACTCATTTCGGCCGCCTGTATCCGCGATCTTGTCCTTTCGGTCATTACCCAAATCTCATGACCATAGGTGAGGGTAGGAACGTAGATCGATCGGTAAATTGAGAGCTTTGCCCCCCAACTCAGCTCCCTCTTCACCACAAAAGTCCGATACAGCGACCGCATCACTGCTGACGCCACACCGATTCGTCTATCTCAATCTCACGCTCCATCCTACCCTCACTCGTGAACAAGACCCTGAGATACTTGAACTCCTCCACTTGTTATTTCTATATTGTTTATTGTTTAGTGAGTGTGCTGTGTGGTCATTTTATGGTTCTCCTTTGCCCTGTGGACAGGTGCTGTGGACTCCGGTCGGCGACCCCAATCCCTGGTGTGTGTGTGCGCAGTTGTCAAGCGGTGATTGTATGATTTCCTCGTCCCTCCTTGGTTTTGGGCCTCGATGGTAACCCAGCACTGGTCCATTCCCCTCTGCTGGGCCTTGTCTAATATTAGGTATCGATAGCAGGTTGAGCTGCTTTTAACACTCATTGTAATAAAGATTATTTGTACTTCTGAACACTGTCTCTGGCCCCGTGGTTAATTTTGAACCTGTGTAGCCTTTAGTCCACATGTTACAACTGTGATAACTTCCTGGAGTGAAATTCCCCAGGTGGCGTTGTTCAGCAACAGATTGATTATTTTATGATCCTCATCTTGCCACACAAACTTTAACTCATATTCAAAACACAGATGATATAAACTACCCTGCCAAAATATATGAAGGTAGATATGTTGCAAAATGGGATTTAGGCGAGAAAATAATTTGTGCATTTGTAGCTGCAGAATTGAGAAGTTGTAACCGTAGAATTGTGGTTATAAACAATAACTGGCACAAGTAATACAAAAAAAAACAAAAAAAAAACATACGAGTAAATGTTTGGTTACATGTTTTGCAACTGTCATTTTATTTTTGTAATATCATTCTACACATTTTGGTAATATTTTGTCTGTGACTTCACATTCAGATCATGCATGTGTGAATATTTTCTTTGGGTTTAAAATTGTAAATCTACAGGTTTACATTTTTCCCATCATTTGTCTTGTGAAAATCATTTCACACGTGGTGAATTTTTTATTTATTTTTTAACACAAGCTCACATCACATTCAACAAGTTCTCCCATTTTGCAACATATCTACCTTCATAAAAATACACAGCTCCAACATCTGCAATAATATCAATGATCATGTAAAAAAAATACTTTGAGTCTTTGTGCAGGACTCAACAGAAATGTGAACCTACCTCAAAATCTATTAGCTAAATGTTGCAATATCAGCTCATTGTGTTCCTACAATAATGTACTGATGTTCTAGAACAGTGGCTTTCACACTTGTTTGTACCCCCTTTTTCTTATTTCTGAATCACAGTACCTCCTTTATCCGACTACAACAATTGCTTAGAAAACTATTTAAAAACATCTATAGAGCATGATGATGGAATGAACGACTGATAACACACATGTTAAAGAATCTCATTTTGTAAACAAGTGGAATACACATTATTTCGTGCAGTGGTTCCCAACCTTTTTTGGATTGTGGACCCCATATTAATATCAAGAATTTATGGCAACCCAAAGACATTTGTTTTCTAGAATTAGTTTTTGATCATGTTTGAGCTCAGATATATTTTCACTGCATTTTAGTTGAACTAGATTTATATTTCACAAAGTGAAAGTATAGAAATACAGTTGTTAAAGATTGTGTTGTTTAAATTAATTAAAACAAAAACAATAATATATTAAAATCTTATTGAATTTTTCAGAAATTTCAGGCAACACCAAATAAACTCCAGGTGACCCCAAGGTTGAGAATCAATGATTAGTGCCTCCTGAATAGATTTATATCTATAGTTTTCATCATATCCAGTCATCTCATGTCTGGGGTGGGACCAAGACAGACACTTTATTTGTTCCACTCTCTTTCTCTCTCAAGTAACCCCTGTAGTGCCATCGCGTACCCTTAGGGGTACACGTAACCTAGGGGGTACACGTAACCTAGGGGGCACCCTCCTAAAAGTGCAGGAATCACAGGATATTTTAAACCTTGGAACAAATTACCTATGGACCTGAAAAACATGTCAGCTTTACGCATATTTAAAAGATCTTTAAAATCATTATTTTACCAACATTAATGTATATATCGTGTTTTCTTAATGTATTTACTGGTGTAACGAACACGTGTCAATCACCATGATGGAAGCTAATGGGGATCCAATGAACAAATAAAGCAATAAACATGCATCACAAAGCTTTAAAATAGACCCTGATTTCTTATTTGTAATCATTGATCAGCTGATCAAAGGTTCAAGTTTCAGTAATGTGTAGCTCTACTGTTCCTGTTGATCACAGTGCAGGGCACTATGTCTGTTAAAACTTATACCACAGTGATTTTCAAATCATAATGTTTCATGGTATCAGAGTATAGGGTATAGTTACTGCAGTACTTTATAAATGACTTTTTTCTTTTTACTGTCATAAGGAGTGAATGTTATAGAAACAATAATTAAATACACATTGTGTCTCTGTGTCAGACTTTCAGACACTCATTCACAGTTGAGATATAAACCAGTAATGTACTGTTGTGGCCACTAGACGGCGGTGTTTCTCCACACATCAGCTGTCCTTCTTTAGGACGCACCACACTGGGTGAACTAAACACACATTCTAATATATTATTATAAATCAGATATTGATAATTCATCACTTATGTTTATTTAGCATTAAAATTTTCAACATATTTGAAATGTTATTTTATTTTTATTTTTTTTAAGTTTGGATTTAAACATTTTTATTTTTTTTTAATTTTTTTTTACTTTAAAAAGGTGTCTTATTACCAGTATTTGAAGCTATTCTATATTGTATTAGTCCTTACTTTATATGCTTGTGAATCTTGACTTGACTTTAATTGTATTTAAAGCACT